>NC_071982.1:1638204-1649747 GCF_026283585.1 Hylaeus volcanicus
GCTATCTAGCGCGTAGCCTATAGTACTGCGGCTATTTAGCGCGTAGCGTATGCTACTATGGGTGCGCCGCCAGCGTACTCGCGCTCTGATTGGTCGGGGTTTTCTGTTAATATCTCGCTAACCAAGCCTCGGACAACATTTTCGTTAAGGAAAAAGTTGTTTCAAATCACCCCACGAACCACCCTTTACAAGGGCCACCCTTTTTATATACACTCCCAAATTTTATATACACGCTGATCCCATAAATATAACTCTCCAAGAGTAGCGTCACGCCAATCACACGTACCCACAAATATTCGAATTCCTTTTCACCAAAAATAAAGCAATATGTTATTCCCATTCTCACCCAGAACGACCTACATTACTATTTCCGAAACGAGTTAACGAACACCCCGTGACGCAGAAAACTGGAAAAATCAATTGCAGGCGCGACAACAATCACCCCGTGATTTATTATAGGTAACGGCGACAGTTGCAAAATACTAGAATTTTATTATCCCCGTTTCCCCAGCCCTTCGTATTCATACGTTCCGGAAAAAGCAGAATACCCCGCAAGGATGGCTTTGTTTACCGAAAGCATGCATTATATTTTCAGATACGAATGCAAAAGTCCGCATAGATTGTATGAAAATATTGTGACGTTTCGTTTTCGATTTTTCGCCCCATCGAGCATCGTCGAACAACACGATTTTCCGTACGATTTCACTGAAGATAGTACGGGCAACTTTATCCGCGTCACGATGCGTCTTGCAAAACCTGAAAACGGTCTTTTATCCCCCAAGGCGGGCCACGATATACGCGCGAGTCTACCGGAACACGACACGTTCGGGTTATCGTCGATCTTCCTCTCGCGCTCGAATCTGCGTTTACACGTTTAACCCATTAGGTTAATCCCGCTTGTAAATCCAGACGTGGATTCGTGGAACTGCATTTTTTGGTGAACCGTTGTTGTGTATATGGAGATTCATCTCGTTCGCGCGATTGGAACGTGCTGTGACGCGTGTAAATCATTAGCGATTAGGCTTCTTAGAAAGCAAGTCAGATGAAAGTTTAGAAAATTCATCGAATATCTCGAAGATTAACACTTTCTTCCTTTCTTTTTGTATATTCATATATTTATCTTGATTTTTTATATGGTTATCGATTGTACTCTGAATTTGGTACAAATTGCATCATGTTTCTTGATTGAAATGATACTTTTTTGAAAGTCACATGCTTTTACATAATTGTTTAGATTTTTCAATTAATTATGCATTGTGATAGGCATTGGTACAAATTGCATTATGTTGCTTGATTGAAATGAGTCTTTTTGAAAGTGACATGCTTTTATATTATTGTTTAGATTCTTTAAGTAATTATTCATTGTGATACTAATATTATACAAGTGCCATGATTCGTCCAGATCAGACAAATTTACAAACTTTTTCGACATACCAATGTCTTAGCTAGTCTCTACATTTATCATATCTGTAATCGACTTTGAATATACCGATACATTTCGCCAAACAATCGCTTTCAAACACCATTTGCGATACCGTTTCTAAATATTTCATCAAGGCTCCACGACATTATTAAATAAAGTTAAATCCAGGAAAAGCGAATACAAGAAACGCCTCCCTTCTTCAAATGCAAAGATAACCCCATTTCTATCCCAGACATCGCTACTGTTTCTCTTCGCAACTTTTCCTGGAACGAAGAAGTCACTTGATTTTCCATCGAAGCATCGATGAACTCGCAAATAGTGTTAGCGAAATCACTCGGAAGGAGCACGAAGAAGGGATTTTCCACGGTTGGTGAGCTTCCTCCCCTTGAAGGGGTGGAGAATTCAAATGTACTTCGATAATCTCTGCCCCTTTCCGGTCTCTGTTTTTCTTTATCCTTTCATCCGGTGGTTTTGCGCCCCGAAAACCTTTGACTGCTCCTCCCAAGCGTCGGAGGTGCGCAGGACTCGCTAAAGTTGAGAAAAATGCGGCCTTCCCGTCGTTGCCGTGGGGAACCGGTTTGACAGGTCGAGGCCACGGCCGTTGGTGTATCCACGGGTCCTCTTAATCGGTTTGATTTGCAGCGATGAATACTCCGCTACGACAAATAACTGGGATCACGTTCGAATGCAGCTCCCCAAATCCGCTTTCAAACGTTTCAAATGGCGGGACAGAGAATCGTGGCGTATCAGGTTTAAAACACTGAGAGGGGTGCGTCTGAAACAGTGCTTCTCAACCTTTATTGTGTTACGTCCTACCTAAGCATTTCTAAAATGCAACATATAAAAGAAAACAAGAAAACTAAGGCCAAGAAGGGAAATAAAAACCCGGCTCGTAATGAATTTTGACAATAAAAATTAATTTTACAACAGTGCTCTCTTCGAAGACGCCACAAAATCTTTTATATAAAATGAATCATTCCCCTTGCACTATAATTAAACTTTTTAAACCCAATAATTTAGTAAGACCCAGATTTCTAGCCAAAACTCAACAAGAATAGTACTCTTCAGTCATCGCTCGATAAAACTAGAGGAAATAATGGCGTGTCAGGTTGAAAGACACAGCGAGAGCAGGACGAATTTAAAACGGAGATTGGAGACAGAATTGACAAACACCAGGATGGCGATGACGCGGATTCTGACTCATTTTTGACGGTGTATTTTTTCCCCAGCAATTTTCCTCTTCCTTTTCTGTTATTCTTTCCCCTCTTTTCTTTTTTTTGTAATACCAGCAGAAAGCGCGCTTGTTGCATTTTGTTCGCTCTGGCGCCTGCAGTTATCACTGCGGGTTGCGTATCCGCGCGAAATTGCTTTTCGCGACGCACGGTTGAATAAGGAAGTTTTCGACGCTCCAACGCCAGGAAGTTTTCGTTACGCGGTTGCCGAGGGTTTGGGGAACGAGGTAGCGATGAAAGTGTTAGATTCGGAGGGAAAGTTTTTTTTTATTGCAACTACGCGATCATCTAATTAATTTTTTTTTGGTTTCGATGCTATCTGCGTGCTTCGATTAAGCGTAAAGTTTGCGATGGGAAAAAGAGGATTGAGTGATAAGGGCGTTGGAAAAGGCATTAAATTGTAGTTGAAATTGTTTCGTGTGTGTATTATAGTTCGGAGACTAGTTAACTAATTACTTTTTGTTTCTGATATTATTAGTGAGGCAAAAGAAGAATTGAGTAGTATGAAGGCGTTGAAAAACGTAGGTAAAGGGTGTTAAATTATTTTATGTTTGTATCAAAGTTTAGGGGAGAGAATATAGTCAATTACGAGTGATTGTTTAGTTACTGCGAGATAGTTAAATAAAATAAAATACCTCGAGGCCTGTTTATCAAAAATGCCTATTTATAACAAAATATATACCGTTTCATTTAATAAACTAAAGGTCACCTTCATTTTTCTGAAACTGGTACAAATACGAAATATTTATATACCTGGTTACATTGCATATAAAAAACTATCATTTTTTCTTGTTCCATGTTTTTGAAAGTTAGAAGTTTGAAAAGTTAGAAGTTTGTTGCAAAAATTGAATTTCAGGAGAAAGGTCTTCCGAGTTTTCAATTTTTATCTCTGAAACTAAACATCGTATGAATAAACTATAAATATGAAAAAGTTTCGTTTTGTCATTCTCTATAAGGCGATATTTTTTTTTTAAGTTCGATTGTTCGAGATTATTTCATATTACATAGAAATCACATTGTAAGAAACTCGGAATTACTATAATTAAGATTATTTCATATTACTTCCGCATATTATTTCCGCGTTATAGGAGAATTTGCTGTATTCAGGATTACGGTATGGTTGAGGTTTATGATGCGGGCGTGACTTCCTGGCTGGTTTCGAGATTAAGAATTTGTGTGCTCTTTAGCTTTGGCATTCTTCTGTTTATCCATTCGCGAATAGGGAGACTCTGAATCCCAATTAGGAATTCGACGGCTGGAACTTTCCTCGCGTTTCTTCTCGCTACCCCGGACGCCGACCATTCCAGGTCAGTTTCTCATAGTGATGCTGCTAACGGTAACGTGATCGATGAATAGTGATAGCACAGTTGATCCGCGAGGTCACCTTCTGAATTCCACGATCAATAATTTGATAATTAATGTATTATTCCGTCTTAGATTTTTTTTAAATATATATCATACATTTATTCTATAATTTGGGTTAGTAACACAAAAATACATGTATAAAGGTTATTATTTACAATAACGATCTTTGGTAATTATTTACTTACACCTCATGGATTATTGTAATTTTGAATAGAGTCTTAAATATTCTTTGCTTTAAATCACGTAGAGTTCACTTGGAAATATTGTAATCTTTATACTTATCCTAAGTTTTTCACCATAAACATCATTTTATCCGAACGCATCCGAGTGAGATTAAAACGAACATTTCAGTAACGCTCGGACCAATAAATCCACAAAGTAAAAATACTTAACGTCCTTTATACTCGAAGTGCTTTGTACCGTAAATATAACAACGGTACTTCTTTCTCATAAAAAAAAATGAAGGATATTAAAATTGAAAAAACAAATATCTTTTGTTGAAAAAACAAGTATCTTTCACATTTCAGCGACACGAACAAACACAGCGGAACTTGTACTTTTGAAGTTTCTAGCTCGTGCGTTTAAAAGAAAACAGAATATACAAATAAAAGCTCACCGTATCATAACATGGCGCGGTTTCTTTCGAATGTTTTATTCACGATTCTCGCGCAAGTATCAACGAAAAACCAGACCTTTGTCCAATTACCGCAACAGAACGGAGAGGAAATCTCAAGAAACAATAGTTCTGTGGAAATAGAAAAAGACGAAGTTCCCGGTACAGGACTTGGCGCGCGGTTAACAGCGTTTCGCGACAAAGAAGGGGTTTCGCGAAACAATGCAGAAAACTCGATACCATGGTAAGTGATTCCATGTATCTGTAAGCGATAGCGGAGTTGGTAATACGAGCAAGTGGACGCTAAGTGGCGAACCAAACGTCATGAAAATGGCTGGAGGTATATAGTGGTGCTGTTAACCGTAACGGTATCGATGTTTATGGATGGATCGAATGTGGCCTGAAACGGTTATTTAAAAGACGTGAAATTCGTTGTGAGCACGCGAGAATGCAAACCTTAAGCAGCGATGTGGGCACAGAGGTCAAGTGCTTGGGAAATTGCCAGAGGATCGATAGGATTTAGCGTGATGATTCGAGGAGACGGGTCCGCGATCTACAGAAAATGCATTAAATTATCCAGTATGTGGTAATGATAGAGTGATGGGCAGTCAGATAATTGTAGAAATTACGAGCTGGTTCTGACTGACGTGGTAATTGAAGGTTTCTTGTATAACGTTTCAATTGACGATTAAGTCTATCGAGGATCTTTAGTTTTAGAATAAAGATTGACTCGATCGACTGCAGAGAAAGAAAATACTGTTTATTGTTAAAATTAAAATATGAAGATACGGAGGCCAAAAACTGAGCGTGATAGACGTTTCTCGGTTCGAGACTGTTGAAGTCCTCTTTAAATGCACACATTTCTCTACGATAAGTGCAAGCGACAAGATTATAAAAAAATACTGAAAAATAGTTAAGTTGGATTTTCACTAAGAAGCTTTCAGTCATCTATGTGGAATGTCATCACTAAAAGCAACAGTAATAGTTCCATATTAATTATATCTAACTTGGTCCTCTTTCTTATTTTGTTGCACACAAAAAGGACGCAAAGGAAGGACCAGATGTCACATCTGGCGAATTGACTCATAAAGCACCTGGATTACTTATGTAGAACTCGTACTTTTTTCTAAAATTTCTTCTAAACACACACACACACACACACCTGGGCGTTAGGTAGAATTTCAAAAGGAAATATAAAAGCCTTGCTTTTACACAAATAAGCCAACCAAGATTCAGAGCTGTTCAGAGTTCACCTTTGATTTTATTTAATTTGCTAAGGTGGAGCTCCTTTTTCTCACTTGTTATTCCTTTCGGTCTAACGTTGCCCTTTGTTTGTACATCATTACGGGTGGGTGACAAATATTTAGCCTTCCATCTGAAATAATTTGAGCGGGTACGTCGCAGGTAGAGGCAAACAAAAGTTCAAAGACATTCTGAAGTATTCGTACGCCAGTAATAAAGTACGGCACGATGTTGTCTGTTATTTTCATATAAGAGTTCGCAGATTATTTCTTATAAAGAAATAATATGTAATATAATATAATAAAGAAATTGGCTGATTTGGAGAAATATTTTAATCATTTGATTTTTAGTCATTTGATTAAACGAATCACTGATAATATTATTATTTATTTTATAATTTTAACAATTTGTGATATTTACTATTGGAATAAATTTGGCACTTTGCATTAATTCCAAAATCTTCGAAATGGAAACTAACATTTATTAAATTGTATTTATTTTTATACAAAAATATCGCTAATATCGACAAAATTAATTTTCGTGATTAATTTGCGGTGACTATTTCACTGTTATCAGTCGTACCCGAATTCCTTCCGCTAATCTTCTTCTTATCTCCCAATAGTACGCACTCATACAGGAAGAATAGACACTGATCCACACTCACTGAAGATAACCTAGACGCCCACAAAACAGTTTGTATTTCTTCTGTGTGAATGCGTAGTACACGTGTAGCCGCGCGAACAGCTGATCGGTTTAAACATCGCGCGCCGGAAGTCACACCTATAAATTTCAACCGTTTATAACTCGATAACGAAGAGTTCGCGAGAGATCGCAAAATGTTAAGGGACTTTTCGATTCGTACTAGTATGAAGACTTGATCCTGAAAAAAGGATCCACATATTTGTTAAAACCCTGTATAAATATATATATATACTAAAAAAAAAAAAATACATTAGTAATAAAGAAAAGAGAATTTTAGTCATTTAATTTTGTTACTTTCACCAACACATCACAGTTTATTTGCATTTGTACGTATTAAACATTTTCCGCATGAAACTGTTTATACTCGTCAGACGAGGTACGCGATTAATATTAAAATTTCGTCGATTTACAATTAATTCTCAAAAATATTGTAACGCTACTTTAAAATTACGACGTTTTTCTACAGAATTTAATAAAAAAGAAAACATACAGTGTGTGTCTGTCCAACGTATCAGATGGTCGCCGGAGATTACACGCTTGCAAATGTAACATTGCGCGGTATTACAACGTGTTCCGTATGCAGGTTGCACAGCCGGATATCCTATCTGTAGTTTACGAGCACTTAAATCTTAAGAATGAAATAGCACGTGAAATTTTATGCCGCTGTCGTGCAACGAGTGTAGATAGGAATATTTTATTTTCCAATCCAAGTAGCTTTGCGTCGCGACACTTAACCGACACCTGTTACAGACACACGTTTCTATACTTCGATTTATCACGACAATATGTTTTAGAAAAATGTATTCATGTTTCGAACGTACCGTTGCAAATTCATATTTCATGGATATTTTCTTCACATTCGTTCTACTCTTTGACAGAATTTTCTAGTGAATCATTTTTGCGTTTAGTAGATAGGTGATTTGATAGCTTCGGTGGATAGCTTTGGTTTGATTCGGAATATGTTCGAACCGAATGTTTTCTATCTGTATTTTTTTTATCGAATGAAGAGTAAGTGAACTAGTTAGATAATATCGCAGAATAAAGTATAAAGTGCATAATAAAAACGTTAATAAAATTAATAAAGTACATATATGCAAGTTATCCATGCATGTTGATATATAACTGCAGTTAATTATCTGCGAAGGTTAATTTGTTTGTTAAGTTTAACAAACAAAAATGGAGGTCAAACAATAGTTCATTTCAATTTTTCTGTTTGTTATTAAAAAATCTCATTAATACAATATTATTGAAAAATCTCGTTAATACAAACATTAATCAAAATTAGTACAAATGTTTGTCTTTTGTTTCAGAATAAATTGCTCCCATCAGCCTTCGTGTGGGATTGAAACAGCATTGTTAGGTAAGCGTTAAAGGTTCTATTTAGATGAAATCTTTCATTTTCTTGTTGGAATCCAGAAAATCATCTTATACTTTTCAAATTGCGGTTCACGTTCATTCACATTCTGTATTTCACAGTTTTTTTATCGACACTTACTTCTGAATAACGAGTTAGCGCGAATAGAACCTGCATGGCAACGCGAGCCTATCCCTACTCTTGCCGCGACTCGGTCACGAGCAATTTTGTCGGCGCGCGACCATCAATTAGGTCATAAGGTAACAGCATTCATCAAAGTAGGCCAAATCTGGCCAAAAATAAGTAGCACGAGAGCCTGTTTCTGCGAGTGAGATTGTTTTTATATAAACCGTGCATGAAAATGGGACTTAGGGTGATGAACGGAGCGACTGGTGGTGCGAGTGGAAGTTAGAATGGAGCGAGGAAAGAATATGGCGTTGTGTGTGTACTCGCGATCTAATTTCATATTTCATTTTTTATGTTAAATACATTATCATTTGCTAATTAAATGTGTGTCGATCCATCCTATCCCTCAGTTTCGTGGTTCATCAGTTGGACTGAATGTGAACAAAACGTGCCCCCGTCTAAAATCCTCGCAATCGCCTTTCTTCGCGCAAGCATAGATTGTCACCAGCAAATTGTTTGTTAATTCCCGCAACCTAGTTAGCGTTTAGCGTTACGCCGCGGCGTATGATAAAACCGGCCATTACGTAGCCTGGGGTGCATAGTTGGCCTGAATGGGGGCCCAGCCGCGATAACAAAACTCGTCTGGACGAGGGATATTAATGCTCGCGCGAAGACGGCTTTAATAAGTCCGCGACGTAATGAAAACCATTCATATAAAAGTTTCCTCCGCGAGGTGACGCTTTAATTGAACGCGGCCGCGAAGAGGTCTCAACGGTAGCCACCAACCCCCTGCTTCTTTCTTATGCCGAGCAGTAACAAGATGTCAGAGATTACCCCGGCTCGCTTTCCCTCTTTCCTCGACGCCGCGTCTCTGTGCCCCCCGCCCTCCGCGTTTCTCCACTCTTTTCTCGTCGCGAATCCGCCCATTACTTTTATGCCCCCCACCCCACCCTCTCGTGACTTTCATTAAAAATTTTCTGTTGGTCGAGCCGATGGAGCCGCTTCCTGAGAACGTTTCAATTGATATCGAGCCTACCATTCAATCGGGAACAAAGGGGAGAGAATCGTGGTCGGGAGCTTCATCGGCGAAATCGGGCCGACGGTTTTTCTTTCCCTCTACCGGCGCAGGACAGGGGGGAGGCGAGGGACCGCCGAGGTATTAAAGGATCCAGGCTTTCAGATTGAAGGTGTAAATGCGGGTTTGATGGGAAATTTCTGATGGCCAGCCACCGACAATGAGAGCCGTACTCGGCCAAAGTACGCCTTCGAGTTGAAGAGAAATAGTCTGGCTCTCGGTGCTCTGCGAGTCGCGTTTGTTGGATGCATATCGAACTCTTTCAACGCGTGGCTGTGGACGCTCTCGACGGGCGTCTGAGCCGTCGACTTGGGGGGTGTGGTGAAGCTCTTTTCTTTTCGGGATTCGGCGTGAAATTGAGGAATTTCTCGTGCTCCCGGGGGAAGAGTGAATCGGTGACTTTGTATCGGTTTATGGGAAAAGTTTACGGGCCTCGCGCACAAGCAAGAGTTGGAGATATTGAAAATCAAGCGACAGCTGTTAATATTTAGCTGTTAATATAAGGTTATTTATTGCATTAATATCAATACTACAAGTTTACTACAATTTTTTGTCATTTGTTCATTGACTTACTCATTGACTTCGTTCTCCTTCGTTGGTTTGTGACGCACTAAGAGCCAATTGTAACGGGCATTTTTTTCTTACCACAGTAAAGTCTCCATAAATGCACCAATTTCTCTACGATAAATGCACAGAAACCACCCCCACCACTGAGGGTATACCCCTTGAGGGATCCAGGAGTTCGATCGCCGAGTAGTGTAACACGATTCGAGATCAGATATCTGGGTGAGACAATGCTAATACAACGATATAACTCACCGAGACAACTTGCTGTTTTCCCCATATTCCCCATCATTGTAATAAGTCTTGTTAATAATTAATTTAACTATTTAACTGTTTTTGTTTAAATAATGAAAATATAGTATTCACATCTATCATAATAGCGACCAATTAAATTATGTCAACGATTTACCATATTCAACGAATTAATTATGTTGGCAAAAGCAACCATTTGTTTAGGTGACATGACCAATTCTGTTTTTCAAAGTTAGAGAATCGTACAGAAGCAATAGAAACGATAGTGAAGTAGAAGATAATAAAACTATTTAATATTAAAACAGTAACAGTAGCTACAGTAGTAGGAGAACAGTAAAAGAGGAATAATGGCAGATATTCTGAGTAGACTGTTTATTATTCATTCTACGTTTCGGGTTCACTTCAGGTTTTCTTCAGAAGTAAATTAAATACATAATTCATACGTTTAATCTACAATATGAAAACATAAAGTAAAGAATAGAATGATACTGTATGAAAATTAGAAAATTTAAAAGGATAAAGTACTTTCTTAGATTCACTTTTAGTCAAAGGAATCTGCAAAGGAATTTTACGATAAGACTTTGATTTTTTCCTGCACGTAGTATGAATAAGAAAAACCGAACACGTAAATGAGATAAGAAAAATGGGGCAGCAATGCAACGTCACTGATATAAAAACGAAGACGTTCTGAAACGCGGAAATACCTGTTGAGAACCTTCTCCTTTCAAGTTCATGAAGACTTGGCAAGCGTTGAAAGACTTCCGTGCCATCGGAAGGGAAGTTTCGAATCAAGATGCAACGACGATGTTCGCAAAGTTCAGAACCATGGAACTATCGTGAACGAGCTAAGACTTCGATTACCCAGACTCGATTCTAGATTCGATTTGATCTTCAATAGTTTCACGAACGATTCCTGCATTCCTTGAGCTCTGATTATTCTACCGTAGATTCCTATGTCTTTTGCTAGACTTTCGTTGGTTAAGCCACTTGTATCGCTTTCTGTATGTAAAACTTTCAAATAGAAGAAAAGCAAGGTTTCGCTATTTCGATGAAATTGTTTAGAATATTAGGAGTGTGAAAAATGGAAAAAAATTTAGAGTTATTACTTTTGAATGCTGAAGTAGACTAAGTTGCTAGGTGAAATAGTTTATATTGAAATTGTTGAACACTCTTTACTGTCTAAAGGAACTTTAGGCAGTAGAATAAAGAAGGCGCTAGAATAAAGAATAATTCTAAAATATATTTAATGAAAATTTGGTTACAAGATGATGACGACAAATTAAAACAGATTGAGCGCACTTATAAATATGTACTACGAAATTTTTGTTGGCAATTAGTTGTAGAATCAATTTCCGGAGCTTGTCCAGACTTAAATGTGAACACCCTGTATATATATTTTAAACACTGACTTAAATTATTTTACAAATGTTAGTGTCCTTTATAATTGTTTATAAAACTTTTTATGAACATATACCATTACGTTCAACTTTTCGATTATAATTTATAATTTTTAGTTTTTAGTTTAGTTCCTAAACCGAAGTCTTGACGAGCATACTCAAACCCTAGAATCACACGAAATACGACAGTTTATCTCA
>NC_071982.1:1649757-1659510 GCF_026283585.1 Hylaeus volcanicus
GCGAAACGTTGACAAGCATACTCAAACCCTAGAATCACACGAAATACAACAGTTTATCTCGGTATCCATCGATTTCGTTCCAAAGGGTTTTCCAAAGGGTTCTTTAGGATTGTGTTTTTTCTCTTATTTTTGTTGCTGTTACTGTTATGCAGCAATTTCAAATCACTATTCCGAGTGACTCGTGTCGCATACAGAAGCAATGTCAGGAAGGTTAATACTATTCTATTTTTCCCATTCCTATTCGGAAGTCTGAAATATTTAAAAGCATGGGGGTGGTAAAGTTGTGCTTCGCAGTGTAGGTGTTAGCATTCGCGACCACGGTGAGCAACGAGTCAGAATTCCAACGGGCGACTTACGACAGCGGGTGTCCGTTTGAATTTACTTATCGCGTCGGAGGACACAGCAACGCTCGCTGTGTTTAATCTCATCGCGGTCAGACCTGCCGCGAGAAAAAGGAAGATAAAACGGCGTACCTTTCCGCAAATATGTCTACCCTTTGTACGCGGCGATCCTTTTACTTCCCTCTCTCCGTGTTTGTTGTCTTCTTTTTCCAGTAAACCTCCCATTTCTTTATCAGCATTTTCCTCAATTCCTCTAGCTAGCCTTTTTCCATAACCGTGTTTGCTACCTTCCTTCTCCTTTTTTCTTCCCCACCTCCCCTCTTTCGTGTCCCACTTTTCTTTGATCATTTTTACCATCCGTCTCGTTGGATTTCCTTTGTTCGTCGAGTTTCACGCGCCAACACGTGTCCTTCCTTCTTGTATTAATTAATCCTTGGCATTCTTTCGTCACCTTTTTCCCGTGTAAAATTCCTTCGTTCTCGCATTCCTCCCATTTTGTGGTCATTAATTAATTTTCCTCATTTCTTCGTTTTTCGTCCAACTTTCACTGGTTTTGTCACGGTTGAGCAGCTTTCCACGGTTTCCTTTTTTTTTTTTTGGAAAAGCGATTCACCGCAGCCACTGCGTTGGATCGTTAATTTTTCATCGACCGCCACACCGCAGGCGCACGGTAATTTTTAGTGCCCCGCGCGAAATAAACGAGATTTACCGATTTTTGCGCCGAGCACTCAATTTGCTGCCGTTTAATGAGCTTGATATAATTACGTACTTTCGAAACGGTTTAGGCGTCGAACTTCGGTGCTTTAATTCTATCGCGGTGCCATCCGAAGCAGCTGCGCCGTGTGCTCGTCGTGCAGGGGTGGGCGAAATTCTTATCTGGATCAACTACTTTTTGTTCGTAGGTGGTTGAATAGAAATTAAAATGTCCAGTATAGAATGGTACTATGGTGGATGGTTTTAATGGTACTAAATTAAATGTGAATGATGCTTAGTCATATTTTGTATCGTGATGAATCAGAAAATGAAGTGATTTAATATTGGTGAAGTTTCGGTCCAACAATAATTTAAAAATATAAATTTCGAATGCCTTGAATCTTAGATTTAATTCACCGTGCCTATTTATAAATATTATAATTATATCGAAAGTTTGACAAAACTATAATATGTAGATGAAAGGTTTCCCTTCATTTTCACTGATATGAATTTTTTTCTGTTGATACTAAACCTACCGAGGTGTAAAAATTGCAGTGTCTGAAGCTAGAAATTCTTTCTACCTTTTATTTATAACGTTTGTCTGCATTGAGCATCTTCAATAAAAACATTTTCTGAAAATATCTCGAGAACTAATAATTTTTTTGCCACGGTGCCCTAATCATTTTTTACGTAGAATGAACAGAAGAATCGATCAGTGTAAAACAAAATATATATTTCTGTTTAAAGAAATGATGCAATTGTTAATTGCATATGCACTGCTGCATCTAAAAAAAATTTAAAGGCCTACAGATGTAATGCTCTTCGAACCATTTATTTTTCTCCTTTGGCATTTTTTCGTAAATGCAATAATAACGGAGTTATGACTTCAAACAATTGCGTGGACCACCCTGTATAGAAGGGCAGGTTGGGTGTTCGATCGCTGCGGTATCCAGATGATGGTGACTATTTTTCCAGAATTAAGTATCTTATTGTGTATAATTTTTATATTGTATTGTACATAAGGACTCTATACGAAAATTTGAAAACGGATATTTAACTAGTCGTGGTAGGTAATTTAATTTCATATAATTTTAATTTCATATAAATTTTGCAATGGGTAGAACTGCTGTTTATGCGATCGCAGTTGTTCTTTGAAAGGGTTGAGAAGCACTGTTGTATGATACAAGTATATCTAATGCCGTAATGGTTTTAAGAGCTCCCAGGGTCGAATGTGCAAATTTCCACTGTCGTTCCATTGGCAGCTGTTATTTCGATTTACATAAGGGTGTTCAGTGACTCAGTAATCGTCTGTACTTTCACGCTTTCGGTGCGCTCGTGTATGCACTTCGGTAGTCCCCAATCAGTCGTGTGTTTCACTGTTGTTTCACGTGATATGTACACGATACGCCCACTATAACGTGTTAGTATTTGCCGACAACGCGTGTTATTTCCTGTGGGACATTTGGTCAGTTATTCATCTCTCTGGTTGTTGTGTTCGGAATAAATAAAGCGTCGGTTTGATCGCTTTCTGCGTTATGTTTGTATTTTTTATTAAATGGATTGTTCAAAAATGAAGGAATTATAAATAGTTTAGAATAGTAACTAATTTTGAGATTTCCTTCTGTATAAATTTCAGTAAATAAGTGTCACTCTTTTGCTATTTTTAAAATACAGTATTTGTATCGATTATCTCTACTATGTATAATTTACTATTGCTTCGTTAAAAGATCAGAAGTAAATGAAAAACATAGGGATTTAATATTAATTCAATTTCAATTTAGTCATTATTTGGAAAAGTAAAATTTAAATCGTTTTGACTTTTAGATTTGTGTCATTAAAGGATTCGGTACCTGTGAACATTTTAATTTCTTTAAATTTACAATGTCAAATGGCAAAACCATAACAGGAGGCATACTCTTTCATATAAAATTTTAATGATAACTTTTAGACTAGAAATATTTAAACAAAATTTCGTATAGAATACAAATATTGATTGATTGATTACGATTAATTTATTACGAAGTTACAAATGTATGCAACCTTATTTCATTGCAATAAATCTAATTAAATTAATCATCCAAAAAATATCTTCCTCATTTATATGGTACCGTGCATCACGTTTTATAAAATATACACACGGGAATAGTTGGTAGTAATTATTCTTTGGTTACTACGACCGCTCGTATTTCAATAATAAAAAGGTTTAGTGGAAACAGGTGCGAGTTTGTCGCGCGGTTGCACTCTCCCAGCGCGCTGGAAAGTCCGTCGCAAACAAAGGAATTCCTGCGAAAAATAGCGAAAATGATGAGGGACACTCGGGGCTAGGCGAGATTAAATGTATAATCCACACATGTGCCCTTTTTCTTCATTATGGCGAAGGGTTAATTAAATTTTTCTACGCGTTTCATTAAAACCGTCAAATAATCCTTGCATGCCTCAGCTTCGTGATGTGGCATTTCGCGTAAATATGTGACAGAATATGTTTGTGGTCGTTGAAAGAAGTCTTCAATTCTGTAAAGTCTCCCTATCATTTTATTAGAATAAGATCAATCACCGGATCGTTAGTTAAATCTTCTTTAGTGTTTAAAGCTTTTACGTCAAGAAATATTTATATGTCTATATCCGTATTTATATAGGTTTACTATTCCATGTTAATGGAGCAAACTTCAGTTAACATTTTTTTCTTATTTCCATTAGAAGTATACACTCTCCCAGTTTGTCCATTAAAAGCTGGGACACCCTGTGTATTTTTCCTACTGGAAAATATTTCGTTCTATAATTTAAATTTAAATTTAAATTTAAATTTGTACTCAAGATTGAAATACCAAAAGTGGGTTTCATCGAATCATAGAAGATTAATTAATCATTTCTTCGCTATTTTAGTGTGTTCCACCACATTCCCAAAAAGTATTACGAATTTTAAAACCTGGACATAAAAACCTGGGACACCCTGTATATTTTTCCTACTGTAAAATATTTCGTTCTATAATTTAAATTTAAATTTAAATTTGTTCTCAAGATTGAAATACCAAAAGTGGGTTTCATCGAATCATAGAAGATTAATTAATCATTTCTTCGCTATTTTAGCGTGTTCCACCACATTCCCAAAAAGTATTACGAATTTCAAATGGAACGAAACAACGCAGTCAACTTCGCCGGTACAGCATTGTTGCCAACAATTTGTTTGTTACTCGGTATTGCTGGCAACAGTGCAGATATTGCGGTTATGCTTATATTCACTGGTAACTTCGTCGTGGGAGTCGCGATTCATCCAACAACTGTTCGTCCTCGTAGCTCGTTAAAACTTTGCGATACACTCCCCTGGTTGTTTAGTTGTTTTGTCGTTTTTACTGTTATCGACGTTGTTACCTGGGTTAGTTGCTGTAAAAAGACCAACATGTTGCGTCCATAATTGGCATTTCATTTTCCTTGACGAATGAAGCTTGCTCGTAATTAGAACTAGTTTCGCTTAGGGTTTTCTATTCATGAAACCATTGTGCGAATAAACTAGAAGTAGGGATTCAATTACAGGTCGAACTTGACCACTAGTCAACTCCACAGGACGACTCGTTAAAGACTGATCGTCCTTCAAATTTCCTTACACGCCACCTCTTCCTTGCGCCCTTAGCGCGTCTCCCCGGGAAAGGGGTGTGCTGAGGTGGGGGAGTACCACCGTTGGAAATTTGGCAATGCAGCGGGATTTCCTCCGGGCCACAGGCCTCGCATCGTCACCGCATCGTGAACTTTGAAGTACATAAATAATTCAATCTTTATTCAAAAACAATCTAAAAGATATGAATCTACGAAATATTCCTCGTTTGCATCGAACACCTTTTGCCATCTTTTGGATAAAGAATTTCTTTATAATAGAAGTTCATCAATTTTCTATTTAGTTATTTACTTAAAATTAAACTTTCTTTTTATTCACGAAAACTTGAATAATTTCCCAATGGGATGAGTTATTTCAAATTTCTTCATAAAAGCTTTTGTATCCTCCGTAATTGTAGTTTTCCCAATCCTGTACATTTTTGTTGATGTTACAATACTTTTGAATTTATAAATCACATTCTGTTGATTTCTGATGGTACTACGTATTTCACGCCAAATTGTGACAAATTAAACCTAATTTTAATCCTTATAAAAGAACATTTCAATAGAATAAAAATTCTACAGGAACACTCTATGCTTAAATAGTAGAACGTTCGATTAGTAGAATGTTCTGGTGGTGGAACCATAAAGGGAACGGAGGTTCTACTGCAGTTTACTCTGTCGTGTCGAGAACCCTCTAAGTCATTTTACAGCAAACATTAGAATGGTGGAATACGACTTCCTTAAATGCTCCAGTGCAATATCAACTGTCGTCCGCGAGAGGGACAGTCTACCACTATTTCCCGTAATCAAATAACGGAGTGAGAAAATAAACGAACCCCAAGACGACGACGTCTTAGACGTTCTCCAAACCCTTCCAAGTTTATTCGACTCTTCGAAACGAAGTAACAACTTTCTCGCGCTTGAAGTACGGTCGTCGCATCTTGATCAGGAAATCTCGACGCAGGGGGTTGCTTTATCAAAGCACCGGTTGTTGGGCGTCGTTTTAGTTAGGGTGTTGTAAATCCAACGGTACGTGGCGTATCTTGTGATGACTCGAACTGACGTGCAAATCATATCGAGATTTGGTAACAAATATTAATTGTAATTACGTGGGTTTAGTTCAGTTCTCGGGACAGTACAAGGTTTTTAATTATTAATAGTATTAGTAATAAAATCTTTGAAAACTTGAGTATAAAAATTGAAATTAAATTGGAATTTATTTTCCTCTGGAAATGTTATAATATAATATTATTAAAATATCGTGATGTCTATACACCGCGGAGCGATGGACGTGTCGACTCAGTCGGGTTACCCAAGGTTAGTGGGAAGGAATCGTCCTCGGTGGTAGTTTGTAAATATCACTTTTTATTTCCCTTGCGGGGTCGTCCGGTGTTATGTACAGTTCTTATTTCCTAAATCTAAATCTAAATCTAAATCTTATCTGTATGTGACGGGTGCGCGAACTTCGTGCACCGGGTGGCGCGTGGATGCCGCGAGGGCGGTTATTCGCCGAGCGTTGGGATCGTGCCGGAATCACTTGCACGAGAACGGATACTCTCCGTGCGAGTGAAATTTCGGTAGGAGACAAGCGCACGAGAACGGATACTCTCCGTGCACTTGGATCGGACTGGAGGCAGAGAGGTTCCTTCTTGCGAAGAACTCGACCTAGTAGGCGGCTCGATACCGCGGGGATTCCTTGATTCCCGTTTTCGGAGTCCCACCTTAGGGTGTCCCAAAAGTCGGGGAGGAGCCGGAAATGCGGGGTAGCTGAGACTATTCTGAACAACAATTTCCTTTGCAAAAATGTCGGATGGGGCTTCGTTAAGGAGATATTAAGAGAAAACCCCGACCAATCAGAGCGCGCGTAGACCGTTGGAGCGGCCGCGGTAGAGAAGGCTACGCGCTAAGCGGAGAAAAGACATCAACAATAGACAGCGACAAAAACATACCGCGCGCGAAGTAAACACAGCTGTTCGACAAGTCGAAATAATAACACAGCGAATGCGTCTCACCGATAAACATAGGCAAGTTCGGCGAAGCGGCCGAAATTAGTGTGTAAGGTGTTCGACAAGTCGAAATAATAACACAGCGAATGCGTCTCACCGACAAACAGACAAGTTCGGCAAAGCGGCCGAAATTAGTATACAGGGTGTCCCAAAAGTCGGGGAGGAGCCAGAAATGGGGGGTAGACCCAGGGCCCCCTACCCCTTTTGTATTAAAAAAGATAAATAGCGCAAAAAAATACTGTTAAGGTACCACAAGGAGAAAAAGAGAGGTAGAACCCCTGTAGTGGAATTTTTTAGTGGAAACATTGCAAGCAAGAGCAAATAAAATATCTTAAACGATCTTGTATAAACACAGCGTTACATGACATTTATGCAAAGTCCCTTGTTTTCGCCAGTTTTTCCAGGTGTGAGGAAATAATTGAATTGTTAACAGGATTATGGCATTTTATGCCAGTAGGGGTAGGATCGTTGTCGCTATTGACTATAACTTTTACTTAAAATAAATTTGCAGAAAATGGTCAATTTTAGGTCAAAAGAAAGACTACTCTTGTAAAAGCCAATCCTTGTCAACTTTTTTAAATCCCATCGCGGCGAATATTCGACATTTCCAAGCAATGAGGAAAAGACGTGAATATTTAAAAGGGTACTTCATGTCATAAAAGGCTATCTGATGATGATGAGAAATATTGATTTTTTCTGCTTGTTCAACCTTGAAGTAAAAATTCCACTACAGGGGTTCTACCTCTCTATTTCTCCTTGTGGTACCTTAACAGTATTTTTTTGCGCTATTTATCTTTTTTAATACAAAAGGGGTAGGGGGCCCTGGGTCTACCCCCCATTTCTGGCTCCTCCCCGACTTTTGGGACACCCTATATACTAATTTCGGCCGCTTCGCCGAACTTGTCTGTTTGTCGGTGACACGCATTCGCTGTGTTATTATTTCGACTTGTCGAACATCTTATACACTAATTTCGGCCGCTTCGCCGAACTTGCCTATGTTTATCTGTGAGACGCATTCGCTGTGTTATTATTTCGACTTGTCGAACAGCTGTGTTTACTTCGCGCGCGGTATGTTTTTGTCGCTGTCTGTTGTTGATGTCTTTTCTCCGCTTAGCTCCGATAGTAAAAATTGCAGAAAAAGTTGTAAAATTGGATTTATTATAGTTACAAAAATTATATATCCTATTTTTCATCAACACTACATTTTTTGCAATGATTTAAATAGAAAGAGGATATTAAATATTTTACATTAAAATCTCGCGTCCCCAAGACTTCTCTAAGGGACCTCATTTCAATCTAGATTAAATATTAGTATTGTAAGAAATAAAGAAAACAAGATATTTCCGCAAGCTATTTTGATAAAAAAACAATCATTCACGTTAATATGTCAATTAACTTCATATAAATACTTCTTCGATTTCACAAATCTAAAATAAATATTTGAAAAGTTTCCCTATACATTTCAAAAAATTACTTACTCCGATGCGCGGACAATAAAATATCGAGGTCCAAATATAAATATGAATATCTCCATTCTGCTGATTAATCGTTCACTATTACTGCACACCCGTCTAGAGTGAAGCTATACTTACATCCACAAATAATAAACCCAGCGACTGGTGATGTGATTAATTATGCCAGATGTATTTATTATACATTCACATTTCCAAGCTTGGATTTTGAATTGAAATGATATAATAAGTCTTGAGAAAGGTCACTACAGGGGTTCTACCTCTCTTTTTCTCCTTGTGGTACCTTAACAGTATTTTTTTGCGCTATTTATCTTTTTTAATACAAAAGGGGTAGGGGGCCCTGGGTCTACCCCCCATTTCTGGCTCCTCCCCGACTTTTGGGACACCCTGTATACTAATTTCGGCCGCTTCGCCGAACTTGCCTATGTTTGTCGGTGAGACGCATTCGCTGTGTTATTATTTCGACTTGTCGAACATCTTATACACTAATTTCGGCCGCTTCGCCGAACTTGCCTATGTTTATCTGTGAGACGCATTCGCTGTGTTATTATTTCGACTTGTCGAACAGCTGTGTTTACTTCGCGCGCGGTATGTTTTTGTCGCCGGCGCCTGGCGGTTACGCTGCGTGAGAACGCGATTCTCACGGTCGGCGATACGGTACATGTTCCGAGAATTCGTGACGCGTTTATGCGAGGCGTCACGATATTATTTTGTTGTTTCTTGCGTATTCAAATTTCCTATGAATGCATACAAATACGCAGTCTACTAATACACTAGCCGTCAAAAAAACACTATTTTCAAACGTCATAACTCCGAGAGTTTTCAACCGATCTTCGGGAAACTTCGTGAGGTTTAATTTTGACGTGTCCTCTGGGTGTGTGCAAAGTTGATTTGACGAGGGTTGATGAGAAAGGGTTAATTTACCCCCCTCCCCCTAAAGAGGTAATGCAGAAAACGAGCACTTCAGAAGGGTCCAGGGGCGACGGAAGGGGGTAAAAAAATCAAAAAAAGAAATTCAAAATGGCAGATTTAAAATGGCCGACATGAATATTGGAAATTGATTAATTCGCGTAAAAATCGGTACATTATGGTTTTTCTGATCACTGATTATGAATCTGACGTCAGAGTTTCGAAATTCAAAATGACGGATTCGATATGGCCTACTATAAAATGTATTTTTGAATTCATTCGTATATTCATCTTACCTTAGTAAAGCGGTGTGAACAGAATCCGGTTTATATTTGAATGACCCTCTAACTAATCGAGTACAAGTACGCAATAAAGAATGAATGACTCTTAAACACTGTCCTTCATCCCATAGATCGTAATTGTTCTCCACTTAATGAAATATTCGAACGGTTCCAGGCCTCCCGTGGTTGGATTTTGAAGTTCTCTTCCGAACGCCGGAGACTTCAAAAACCGGCCACGCACACGGGGATCGCGAGGAAATGGAAAAGTTTCGTTAACTACACCCTCTTCGGTAGGGTTGGTATCTCGTGTTTATTCGAAAAGTTTTCAAACTTTATGCAAATCCGCCGCGGCGACGACGGCTGCTGCGCTTCGTTACCAGGAATCGTCGAATATTTCCGACTCTCTCTCTCTTTCTCTCTCTCTCTCTCTCTCTCTCTCTCTCTCTCTCTCTCTCTCTCT
>NC_071982.1:1659520-1710320 GCF_026283585.1 Hylaeus volcanicus
CTCTCTCTCTCTCTCTCTCTCTCTCTCTCTCTCTCTCTCTCTCTCTCGAGGGTACACTTGCAATCTCCATTGTTTCGCGAAGGAAACAGAGGCCAGGGAGCCCGGAACGTGTCGGAACTTCTTCGGCATACTTTCGTCCGGATTAATTAATTGCCTCTTCCATTTTACCTCCTCCCCACCTCGTCTTGAGGGTCCTCTTAGCTTCGACGCGAGGTGGTCGACCGAGGGTGGGGCTCAGTCTTGAAAAAAAATGGGGAAAAATGAAAAAGAGAAATCTGAATCAATTGGAACCGCATCATTTCGCGTTTTTTCCTCCTCTTTTATGCTTCAATACTCGTTTTACATTGACGTAATAACGTCTTATCGAGGAACACCGTGATTAATGCAGCGGGGGAAAACTTTAATTGACTTCGAGCGAACGAAAGTATCGCGGCGGATCGATTTCGATTATTAATGATGGGGGGCAATTATGTGGAAAATTGAATCGCATCGCGCCGGGATATAATCACGCGAATATGAATAATTCGTGGTAGCAGGAGTGGATTAATCTTCCTCCGAGGCCCTAGGCAATCGTATTTTTCAAGCACGCTTTATATGAATATTTTTAAATGAACCTTAGGCTACAATTTCTGTGATATATTTAAAGGAATCTTCGAATTTCAGCTGAGACTCTCTGAAAATCTTCTAATCTGTTCTGTTCTCGAGACATCAGTGACTCCTTTGAAAGAAATATTCTTCTACCAAAAGAAGTTAAATAAAAATCTTACATCTTCCATGATATAACTAAGTGTGACGTTTTATATTTTGTTAAATTTTCTAAACCCTACACAATTTCCAATTTTACTTTTGCAATAATTGTTTTCACTTTTCTTTGAATATTTTTAAGAGTACAGCATAAACACTGTTCATCCATTATTCGTTGAATCAAGATAAATTTATTCTCTGCGTTTTCAAATAGATTATTTTTTACATGTAACATCCAGTCAGCTCCCGATAGTTAAATAAATATCTTCTCGCGATAAAGAGACTTTAAAGGCATCATCCTCCGTTATACTTTTTGTTTCATTTCATAAATAGCATTCACAGTCTGTCTAGCATATGCAGCGGCAGTCTATCGCGCAAAGTGCAGTCTATAGAGTAGCACAATGAAACCAGCGAGGTGTAACTCTTAGTGAGACGAATATTACTGGTTCAGTCTGTTTCCTTTCCGCCATTTTTGCTTTCTTCAGCACGACCGCGCGTAGCCTATCCTTCGGGATTAAAAATAGGACCTCCGAGTCTAGACGGCATGATTCATTGTAGCAAATCCTAGGCAGAGGCGGACGTAGTTTTTAAGGCATTATTCAGGAACACAATAATTCATTATTTGTACATTTCAATAAACAAAACTCTAGAATATCTGCTATTTTTCAGTCGTTTCAATCAGAACACTCTCATTTTAACATTTTAACGACCGGCAGCATATTAATAGGTTTTTTGCTAGAAGCAAAACTTCGTTTTCTATTATTGAGATAACATTTATTGCTTCCATCGTTATATTAATTATGATATATAAATATTAATTGAAAACCGATTCTAATACATAAACTAAAAATTAAATAGTAATAATGTTGTGAAAATGAAGAGTATTATTGAATTTAATTATATGTTCAAACGCTACTGATCGGTAAAGTGTTCAAACATGAAAATCAAAGTGCCAAATGAAAATGGTGAATTTTAGATGAAATTGAACGATTACACGAAGTTTGCGGAACGTTGTTCATGAAATGGTTTTTCCATTTTTAATTCTTAATAGGAAATTAAATTATATTAGTAGTTTCTTCCTCATATCATTAAAATCCTTAATTGTTCTTAATCATAAAATGAAATTCCGAGAATGAAAGGGCGCAAAGTAACAATTTAATAATTATAATAATACTTTATTTACGGGCACTATGCCCTTGATATCAAATACAATAACGACTACAAAAAAAAAAATCAAAAAAATGGAGACAAGCACAACATGTCATTATGTACCATGTTCGACTAAATTATGCTCACACAAAATTGCTACATCTGAATTTTTGAATCCCGAAGATGATTCATGAAAAAGATTAACAGACATATTAAGGCTGTTAGCTGTCGCACATATTTTCACGATGCGATTTTGCTTACTTATCGAGCTACGGCATGGAACAGTATAGAAAATATAATTGTTTCTAAGTAGCTTTCTTGGAATATTAAATTTCAATAAATCCAGTATCTTGCATAGTAATTTGAAGTCATCGTGAAATTACAGGCTCATTCCGTTTTATTTCTATGATAATTCGTGCAAGAATTTCTGTCGTAGCAAATTCGGTCACAGTGTCTCGGATATTTTCCGGTATCGGTGCCTCGTGAACGTTGCCTCGGATATATTCTGTTTGCTCTCGTGGATGCATACGCATAGAACATGGAATCAGATATTCTCAGAGTTTTTCCTCGCCGACATAAGCTGCATAAAACCGATGAGACTTTTGTTTGCACTACGTCGTCCGTGTATCGATACCGGGGAACAGACCGTTCCAACGTGTGCTTTTGGTTGTCTACGTAAACGAAAGCAGGTTGTTACCGATAAGAGTTCTTTCCATAATTTTCCCATCAAAATTCTGCGCAACTATTCTTCCTTGTCTTCACACGAACAGCGATTAGTAGAAGTCCCGGAATCGGTGTTGACACTTAGATTCGTTCAGTTCTGGCATGAGATATTGGACGTACGTGTGAAGTACATTCGTGCACGTAAGAAAGTTGTAATTAAAACTGAATTCATTGAAATTTATAAATATTGTGTATAAAAAAAACTGGGTGTAAAAATTACGGGTGTAAATGTAGTAGATGTGTGAAATTTATTAAGAATGTTGATTATGTTCAGGTGTCTCTAAAAATAATGTCAATGCATGTTATAATTTGAAATGCAAATATTTTAATTGAAAAGCATTTTTAGGAGCTCTTTTATGACGTGGTCAAACAAAAAGTGTGTCCAATAGTAATTATTTTGTCGTCAATAATGAGATATTTCAAAAAGAAATTAGGGAAATAGATGAATATTTTCTAAATAAATCGTGAAATTCTTAGTTTAATGAATAGTACAAATACCACTAAAGATTTTACAAAATTTTAAAGTGTTATAATTCGTACCGATTTATTTTATACCTTACATTAATTTGTGTTAAACTTAACCCTCTAGCCATGAAATATATAATATCTTGCCAAAAGAAGTCTTAAAAAGAATTGGTAAAAGAAGGAGTATTATTGAGGTAGCAAGAACTTTTTTATTCGCGAACGGGTGGAATGTTCGTGGACTGTTAGGAAGCGAATGCCAAACGATGGTAAATTTTATTCCAACGTTCCTTTATTCTCGTCTGTTTGCTAAAAGATGTATGAGAATTGAATACATGAGGCTGACAATATCTGTAGTTCGATGAGCTAGTTACAGTGATAATACAAGCTAAGTGTGTCTAGCGCCGTTAATAGTTCTGATTCGGTCCGACGCACAGTGACGGATTTCGCCGAAATCCTGGCCAAAAGTGAAAAAATTTTTATTTCAATTTCACAGATCTATGTATTGCATTTTATTTGTAAACGATTAGAGCATCAGTATTCGACAATAGCGATTTCCATTGTACTATCCTTTTAGAGATAAACGATCTTGAAGTTGTCAGTTTTATTATGTCAAGTTTTTAAGCCACAATTCAAAGTAATTTTTGAGTGTAATTTCGAATTATAATCCCTTACTTTCGTTATTAGTTGTTGTTGTCTATACGCTATAAATTAAAATATAATTCGGGTTTATTGTTGTATTTCACTGTTTACGGCTGTGATAACAAAAAATACGGAATCTATGAATTTGTTACCATTTCCTAAGGAAATAGTTACGTATTAAACGAGATCAAGTGGTCTTTTTGGTCTTAAAATAAGCATTGAATGTTCCCAAAAGCAGGCTTGCTGAGTTTTCCTGCGATAAATTCGATGCGGCGCTGGAAACACGAAGGCGCTTCCTTTCTAAGGGCCGATTCGTAAACATTTTTAAACGACTGAATGTAATATAGCATTCGAATAATGTTACAGTAGCTGTTTTATACACACCAATCGAGACCAAATGAGTTCAAAGGGTAGAATTACACTTCGAGTATCAGGATTTGCGTGTCAGAATATAAAATGCGAAGCGCAGCGTTATATCTTTGTGAGTTACAGTTTTTGATTAATTAATACCTATCGCACGAAAGTTCCCAGCGATCGCACCGTAACGAATTAACGCGCGCTGTTATTAATTAATGCGACACGGTACGTCGTTAATGGTCAGGAGCGATAAAAATTTCGCTACTGTAAATTATCAATGATTATCGCTAGGCCGCGGAAACTGGACAATTACAAGCTGGCGTGAATGCGATCGTGTTCATCGCTTCGTCGTTCTATCATCGAGGAAACGACCGTTCATCAGAGACCACACGTGATATAAAATATTTACAGCGGCACGATGAAACGATAGAAACTCCGTAACTGCACCGCCATGAATAGATTGCCGTTGGATCGATTGGAAGCTTAGGGCAGGAATTTTTAAAAGAGGATGTTAAAAAGTGGCCAATTTTGGGGTAGCTACGATATCTATGTCATTGATAATAAGACATCGTTCCATAAGTTTTGGTGAATTGTAAAAGCATCATTATTTACTGGCAATATAATGGGAAAGTTATTACAAAAGGCGACGAAGTAGAAAATGCTCATGAGGAATAATTGGAAATTTCAAATGATCGTAACTTCGAAGCGAATATATGTAACACACAAGTTTTTATATAAATTTGTATCATTTGTATTTTGTTCGCACTAAGAAACAAATAAATATATCTGTTTTCATAGCAGAATTCACTTTACTTTTGCATATACGTGTCATTATGCAGAACAACTCGAATTGATTTTACAAAGTAAATGCCTTTATCAAACTGTCTTTCATAAAATAAAGAATGTTTTCCTGAAAATAATTCTAAATATGAAAACGTCAAACAAGGGAGGGAAGATTTCAAACCTGTAAATTTGTGTTGAAATAGAACTTTGTCTAAATGTAGAGTGTATTCAAGTACACAAAGAACGATTTCTTTTTCTTATATTTATTCTCAATCCTATGACAGATATATTTTCAAAGGTCTACACTATGAGAAAATGCAAAGAAAATCTATTTTTCGGAAGTTCTAGATTAGAATATGCCCTTACATGTCTCGACAATTATTCGTCAATGTCATAATTCAGAAAAATTCACGTTTGCTCGTAGCTGTGCCTCGTTTGAGAATTAATTACCGTGGCAAAGCGCCCGGCCAACGTGTCCTGGGGTCACGGCGAAATGTTGCTTGACCCGTTGTCACACGGTTACTAGGACGTGCAGAGCATTCGGGTGTATCGTTGCACCAGTGTCTTCGAGAGGATGACGCGTCTGCTCGCGTTCGTGCTGTAAACCATCCAGAGAAGCCCGTGCAGAATTATGCCGTAACATCCATGCCTGACGTGGCACATGCGCGCACGTTTGTTCCGTCCAAACGGCAGATTTTTCCGCTTTTCTCGTTTTTCTTCCTCGCAAGGCCGTCAGCGCAACAATGCACCAGCGAGTCACGCACGTGCATCCGGCCGGAAAGCTTGAAGCATTCCTGAAGCTGGATTCAGTCCTGGAGCTGGATCCGGACTGTCATGTCGGTGCTTGTATTTCGTGGCTGGTTCCTTTCGTTCCCTTCCTTTGGACGCAGATTTATAATGTCCACTCACGTCGCCTTCTCGTAGTCCCTCGGAATAATTCTGTAAAGCTTGGAGGGATTGATTGAGCTCAGGGTTGCGTTTTTAACGCGTTTCAATTATAATTTTCATTTTTACATTAAAATTAAAATTTACAAAAGTGATCTGAAATGAAGAACTAGATTCACTTATAACATCATATAGTGATCACTTTTTGCTCCAACAAGTGCTTCAACCGTACCATTTTAATAATATAAAAAAGATAAATGCGAAGAAATAATATTAGAACTACAAAACTCTTAAGAACTATAAAAAACTCAACAAAAATCAGAATTGAATTTATCTCATTTCCATGCAACCCACTCGTTAAATTTAGTCAAAAGATATACAAAGACTTCAGCGTCTGTATTATCATGTAAATACTCTTCATACTGTTCTCGAAGAAGCTTCCCCGTTCAATTATAACACGAAACACGTTCATGCCGTGTAACTTGTTAATAGAAACGGTTGAGCGGCAACGGTTGAGCCGGTTTATTATGAAACTGTTTTTCCAAGTGAAAAGCAGCCCGGGGGTTGCTGCGACGAATTAAAGCGCAAGACAAACTTGGATCGCTTAACGAAACATGTTACCGCGAGAAGACACAGAATAATACTAGTTCAACGTACAGTGCATGCGAAAAGACTCGACATAGTTTCAACCAGTTGAATTTGGTTTCGTCGAGGAGCCGGTGGGAGTTTATACGGGGACCGCGAAATCCCGCGCGCACTTTCCGCTCCGCAAAGTGACCGAAGTCGAGTGCAGGGCAAAGCCAGACCGAGTGCAAGAACCTCGCGGAATATTTGGCGACTTGGAGTGCAGTTTAGAACTCGAGCAAGCTCAGCCCTCGACTGAATTCGCCAACTGCACGTGTACCACTGACGAATTCGAATGGATACTTTTGCCGAGTTCCATCCTACTACCTTCGCTACTTCCAATTTTTCGAACCCTTGAATTAAACACCCATCACAATTTTCATAGATGATTACTGGCAGAATTTTGCCTCGTTTCTTTTTATGACAGAGAGGGAACCGACTGGTTTCTTTGGAGTTTTAATTTCGTCCGCTTTATTAACTTTTTTGGTGCGAGTCTTTGTTTTCTTAACTGTTTGACGAGTACGAACGTGTCCTGACTGATGTGTGTAAGATACGTTTGCCTAGCTAGCCCCCTAATTAAATAAAATTTAAGGGAAAAAATGCATAATAATGTACTATTTATGCGGCCTTCAAATCCGTAAGAAACAAATTTTGTAACTTGCTAATATTGCTAAAATTTCATTATTCAACTGTATACGATTAATACTCGATTTATGCGTTATTATATCGAAGTAACTCCAATTTTTGCGCTCCATCCCTTAAGGGACTTTCTTTCTGATGTAAATTTAAATTTTGTCTCCTGACTTATTAACATTAATAAAATGACATTCAATTATCCACGACGGATACTCGTATTAAATGTTATTATTTAGATGATTTTCATTTTTGTGCTTCCTTATTAAAATTAAAATCAAAGGAAGAATCAAAAATCAACTTTGAGCAGTCACAGTTTTGCTAGTAAATGCTTTTTCCAAAATTCTGGACTGACAGAAAGAGCGTGTACTATCAGGCTTTAAAAATTCATTTCGCTTTTAGTTTTAGGAGAACCCGAATCCAAAACATGTTGCTCGCCGTCAAGCGCATTTTTGATGATATGCTCTACGCTAATGGTTGCCTCTCGCTCAATTTTAAAATTATTTAATTAAAAACAAAAAATATATATATACATGAATACATGTACTTTATAGTGTACATACTCCCATTTCGAAGAAATAAATAGTCTCAGAAATAAAAATTTAAAAGAATAATCTTGATTTTGGTCGTCTAGACTAACATGCTCCCTTAAATATTTTGAAGTCTGGCAGTTGTGATTTCGGGAAAAGTTTGATATCATTTTCATTTCATTTATGATTTAATAGGTTGATAAGTGGCGCTTTATTTAAGCACTTGAGGTCTGCTGTACATTATAATCTTATTATGCGCCTTAGTCTTCTCATGTTACAGAATATATTAAACATACGCTGGTTTAATAATTCCCTTTATCAAAGTTGCATTATGTCGTAATTAATTCATTTAGCCCTTAACCTGTGTAACGATAGCACGTCCCTTAGAAGTATCAGAAATGATAATATATGTCAAGCTGAGCAATTTTTGAAATTTTACTAATTAAGTCTTAAACTGTATATCGTAACTCGTTGACGTTTATGCCGTACTTTAGGAACCCTTTGTGCTCCGAAGAATTAATAAAGCAGCGAATAATCCCTGTACACGTTAACCCTTACAGTGATTCTGAAGCACGCCCCTTGTAATATATTTCCTCAGAACGTTTACAGTTAAGGCACTTTTACGACTATTGGAAATCTTAAATATTAATATACCTTGAACCGTTCGAAGGAACGTCGCTAATAGAATATTATTACTCTTCTTATTTAGTAACGTTACAAAGAGTATCAATTAATTTCGCGAGCTTGGAACTTTATATTACGGTAAACGTGGTAAATTATCTCATAAAATTTGTGTGTGACTGTAATAAATTTCCCACTTTCGATCAGGATATGTACGAAGGGGTAGTTGTAAATATTTGACTGATAATCACGAATTTTATGTCTCGTTAAACGCGTTCAATCATCTGGAACAATTCATAGATAACGTTCGATTATATAACTTCCAATTATTCCGAAACAAAATTTGAATCCCTCAGAAATTTCATAAGTATTAGCTCGACAGCCAACGTGTTAATTGCAATTTTTTCCAAATTTGTCTCTGTAACCAATACGACTTTAATTCTTTTAGATTAGGTGAGTTAAAAACTGCCTTTTACTTAGCTTTTTAAACACGATGGGATATTTTCTAAAATTGTACTAATTTTGAACCTGTATAAATATTGCGATAGTAATACTCTGCAAGTTCAGTTTCATATCTCTTTCAGACATTAGAATTTGTTATAAAATAATTTCCGAGTCGTCGGATTATTTTTTGATATAATTTAGTCTTTTCACTTTGTATTGTTCTTTTCGAGAATCCATATTTAGTTCAATTTATTGCGCATAGATGAGAAGATTGGCTAGTCTGACTAGTAACGACATAATGGCCGAAAAATGAAGAGATATTTGGAATTTTTTGTACGAATAATTATGCTACAGATTGTTCTAAAACTTTGTGTGCCTTTATGTGCCCGAGACCCCATTTCATACAAACAAATTTAGGGGGCTACGATTACATAAAGTTTGAGAAACACTGCTCTAGTGTCGTCTTTAACTTAAAAGCTTTGTTAATTATAAATAGCTTTGTTAATTATTCGAGTACGCAAAAAATACTTTGAGATTACGGATTTAAAGAGCTACACTGCAAGAAAATGCTATACAAATTTGTGTTTTTTTTTTTAAACAGTCAGACTAGCATAACCTTTTCAACACACGTGTTACATCCTCTAAACGCAACACTTTCTCCTCCCATTCGGACAAAATTACCATAGCTTCCCGTGTCTCTAAAACTCTTGATAGTCAAACATCCCCTCCCCTCTCCTCGTAGCACCAACGAGCCAGCCACCAGCCGGAAAATCGCTTTTCAGTATGCCCTTAACGGAAGTACCCCCGACCACGCGTATTTCGAAAACGGCGTCCCGACGTCGGCCAATTTCGAGCCGGCGAACGTTGCCGAACGAACGACAAAGTAAATACCGCGGCACAGGGAGAAAATTAGCGTCGGTCATCGCCACGGAGGTAGAGCAAAGGGTCGAAACGACTCCTCAACTTTGAAACTACGGGCCGCCCTGGTGGCCTCGTGTATCGGGAAAGCGCTCGTGGAAATTCGCCGTGAGAGACGAAGCGTCAACCGCGACGATACGACGCGGATAATCAAATTTTCGCCCGTGGGACGATTCGTGATCGATTTCACGGGCCGTCGACACCGTGAACCCGACACGACGGCCGCGCCAGGAGACGACTCCTCGAAGAGCTAGCAGCCCGACGCTAATGAATTTTCGTCGAATTAACGCCGGCGTACCGTGAACCGAGGGGCAAAGGAACCCCGGGAATCGGTTGAACACCGCTACCCGGATGCAATTTCGTCGCCCCGAAAGATGCGCGTTGCATTTATTGGCCCGGTGCAATTAGCGGATCCCACGGCTGCGATACACCGACGGGGAATGATAACGATACGTGTGCGTTTGCGTTCGCCCAGTTGGCTGAGGTTGTTAAGGGTTCGGTAATCTTAGGGAGTATTCTAGTCTAGAGCCTCAATTTTTCCTTTTTTTAATCTATAAGGAATTTTTATGAAGGATTGTCCTCGCGCATTTATTCGCATTTTAAGAACATACACAATTTTTTGTAGGTAAAGGTAGTCAAAATTAAACGGAATACAAGTGATCTTGTACAGTCCCTCCTAAAAGAAATATGTTCGTGGTTGCCATGATTCCCGTCGGTCTGCTTATCAGAAATGAACAAATCAAGAAACATCTTAGCGTAATAAGTAGACTGCGGATCTTTATGCAAAATAAAATCTTCACGAACGTGGCTACAAAAATTGAACCTAAATAGGAATTTATTTTATTCTGCAAATACTATAACATGAACTTTACTTTCAACCTTTTTTTATACTCTTGCATATTGTTTGCATTTTGTAGTTCCTCGCGCATTAAAGTTTCCTATAAATGCATAAAGATCCGCAGTTTAGTAATAAGTATTCGTGCAGCAACCAATTTAAAATAAAAAGTTCCTGTACGAATACTTATTACACTGACAGTAGCTATTTTGCGTACATTATGGAGGCCACAGTTTTCATCTGAAATCAATAGGGATTTAAATTTACTTTGAAAACATGTCTTTCTTTTATGGAAACCTAAATTGCTACCTAAAAAATTAAATATTACATTTTCAGAGGTGTTCAAGAGCATAATTTTGTCCCATTTTTGTATAACGTTTTTTGCAGTAAAAAGATATTTGGAACAATAATATTACTTCAATTGTAGGCTCTTATAGAAGAAAGACATGTTTTTAATGTAAATTTGAATTTCTTTTGTTTTTAGATGCCTTCAGAATGTACGCAAAACAGCTACGTTTGATGATGACATCCAATAGGTGGCAGCTGATATCTTCCATACTTTCTAAGGAAATACTTTCAGAAAATTACAATATTTACTTGAATATACGAACAAAACATTCTCACAATTTCATTACATTATACACATTCCGTCCTTGCTAAAAAAATTCATGCAAATCACTAAAAAGACATAGTCCTAAATCTATTTTCCCCTTTAAAATAGTGAAGCAATTATAAATAGTGAAGAAATTAGTGTGGGCATTAGTGTAGCCCACGCGCCCCCCTTCACCCCCATAAACCTCCAGATATGCATCGATCCTTCGCCTCTGATTGGCTGCCAGCAGTCGGCAGAAGGAATCGGAAAGAGCCACGTTTAGAACCGTTTCCGCGGTATTTCTTTCCCGCGAGCTCTCAACTCCAGTAATTTTTCCCGCGTCTGACGTTTTCCGTCGACGTCGACGTCGACGTCGAATTCTCATCTGCGCGACGAAACAAAATTGTATTCCGAGAAAGAATTTGACGGCGGCGCCAGTCGCACGGCAACCGACTGGAAAACGCCAGGAATCGAATAAGAATCGCGGCTGACGCGCGAGAGGGTGAATGCCGACCATTTTGATTACTCGCGAGACCCGAGTCCCAAACGTGATTCGAACTCGCAATCGGATTCGCCGAACTTTACGATGCCTCGTTCGATATATCGTTCGCGAAGTTACTCGGCCTCAAACGTTCCTTTCGAATACGCGACGATGGTCAGCGGTCGATCATTAAATTGATTAAGGACCTATGCTAGTCTGATTGTTAAGAAAAATCGAATTCTTTTGTATTTTTTTTTTTGCAGTATAATACCTTACAAACGTGATCCTGAAGTATTTTTAATGTACTCGAACAATTAACAGAGTTAAATGATTTGAAATTAAGCGATGCACAGTGAAGAATCAAGCAATGGAGAAAAATCAAAGAACGAACTATTTTTTAACAAGTTATTTACTATTCGAAGTCCATAATTAGGCCTTAGATCACACTCTGGTGGGATTATCTCATTATTTACATTTTTCTGTGAGTTTATACAATGACCAAAGAGTAGAAATTAAGTCCTTTTGCAATAAACACTCCATTAGTTTTAATTTATATCTCTTTCCCTTGAGGCAGAAAATGAAACGTGGAAAGCAATTAGAAAGAAAGAAGTGATCTTTTCATAACAATCAAGGACCAATTATAGAATTCCCAGTCTAAGTATGTACAACAAAATCAATGTTTTTGAAGTTCCAAACTTTAAAAACGCATTACTAAAAAACATCTAATAACATTTCGTACTTATTGCATATTCTTGCAACTTAGGGTGTACACTTTCATTTCTATTTGATTTTATCTGCGTGTTGGTGCACCTTTTTTGATTATCAATTTACCCTGTCTAATCAAAGCTCCAATCTAAATAAAATAAAAAATACACGTTTGGGTGATTCAATTACTACGCCCTAAAATTCGTTTAGTATAGCGAACGCAGAAAGGATTCGACCTTATTCCAGTCCTTTTGTTGGTTTCTTTAAATTTCGCTGGTGATTACAAGCCAAATTTCCGGGATTGTAACGGAACGAGGAAAACGTGCCGACAACTGGGTCTTAAGGTTCTCTAGTCACGTAACGACTTCTTGTCGAGGGGGTCACAGTGGCCCCGTGACCCATGACCCAGCTCCATGCACGCGACTCCTCACGCACCCCGATTTTGGCCCGAGTTTCCACGTTTGCACACAAACTGTTTGATCCCCAGCTTAAAATTGGAACTCATGTTAGGCAAACATTTGTCATGGAATGAAGCACGCCCGTCTGGCTCGCTCGATGAATGGTCGTTGTCTCCGTTCCTTAAGTGATTTCAGTTGCTGAAAACCTGCCGCAGATAGATAGGAAATGGGTAATAAAGGGGACGTCAGTAAATCGTATGGTATCGTTGCCAGTGTCGAGAAATCCTATCGCAAGTAGAAACTACGAATAATGATCAGACGCGTCAACTAAACTGCTCGTGTACCCTACTAATTTTCAAAATTTTCTCCAAAATAAAATCTTGTATGAACGAGTGTTACTTCGTTTGTTTTTTTAATTAATCGAGGTTTTCAAAAACGGAAAATTCGATTTATGAATACTATAAGTAGAAATAGTAATTTTTGAGCAGACAGTTGAACCGATTGTACTGCTTCTATGAAAATGGTAACGAATGAAACGATTTTATAATAAAAATATAAAAATGGTACTTCATATTTTCAATTTATTTAACAAACAATACTTCAAAAATTTATTCAAAAATTATTTAAAATATAATACTCCAAAATAGCGAAAAGAACGTTGCTGAAAGGTACCGCGTGATGGAGAATTATAAAATATAATTTTTACATGAAAACATAATATTAAAACACATTATTGTGTAAACACATATCTAAAGTTCACGAAAGAATTAATAAAATCTTGTTCATCCTCCACAATCTTGCATATTACGTATCACTGCTCTTTGAAAATGAATTCCGAGCAGTACGACACCCATGTCTAAATAGAATAAAATCGCAAAGGATTAAAACATCACTTTAGTAATAAAAATCTAATAGAAACTCCCGGTAAACCTAATGTTCAACAAATTAATCGTAAATAAAGTCGAGTATTGCGCTTTGAAAATGCTGTTGCTAAAATAGCTCTTGACTACAGGAACAAAGTCAGCGTTGAAGTCGACGGTTGAACGAGTAATTATTCTTCCCTGGCTCGCAGTATCTCTCGTTCGCTTCGCTAAAGTGCCGTTCTCCTCTCGCTAATAGCAAAACGACACTCTCCGCGCGCGTTAAGATAAGAATAACAAACTCGAATTGCAGTTCGCATTTATTGCACGCGGAAACGTTTCTGCGTGGCCGAAGATGAACAACCCTAGTTCTCGGGCGCCAGTAACGGAACGGTTTTACGGTAATCCCTGGGAAATGTGGGCATTAAACGCCCTCTCAACGCGGATGAAGAACGGCGGCTCATATACCGACGGGCAATAAAGAGTTAACACGGTAACCGCTAATGGAATAATGGACACTCCGGCCGCGCAGACAGCGGCTGGACCATGGCCAAATACGTACTTCCCTTCTGGAATATCGGCCAACCCTTTTTCAAGCCCCATTTTACCTCTTTCCCTAACCTGAATTACGCTCCTGCCTACGGATTTCTATTCTTGCGCGCAAGCTGTGCAATTTATGTTCTGTTTGAGTTTCGTATTAGGCAAGGATCGTACAGTGCAATGAAAATTCCGATTCTTAGGGAAATTCGAATACGACCTACTCTTGTCGGTTTTTTAACGCTGAATTCAAATCTGAATATTACGGTACAATCTCGTGCACAAATATATATAGTCATTCTAGATAAACAAAAACAATCAAAAGTGTACAATAAAAATTGATTATGCGTGGCTTTGATTTAGAGAAAATTGATTTTAAATGTTGTTACGGCGCGCTTGCTGTTCAGGAAAAATTGCGTCTGCCGTGTCTGTTCATTACGAACTGTTCCTACTTATTAACTGTTTCAACTGATTCCAACTAATTACCAATCGACAAGAGTAATGAATAAGAGGATAATAATCGTAAATAAAGGTGGATCGTCCTGATAAGTAAAACAAAATGGGTATTAAATCCTATATAGTGTATTTTACTAATAATTCCTAGGCATTTTTTCCTATTTTCATATGAAATGTAATTACTTTCAAATTCAAAATTACATTTATGAACATCTGATATAAAATTGTTTGAAAGTAACAGTTGTATTCCATTTTGTTTTCATCAGTCCTCTATGACTGTCTTACTTTGAAGATGAATCCTTTCAGGCGTTTAATATTAAAAACATAGTTTAAAAGTTGACCACGTTCCGTGACCAAAATTCAGAGACCTGTGACGATGTATTGTATAATGACATTCGATATTGTTCCCCGCTGCACTCGCTCATTCGACGATGCAATTTCGTGCATCGATGGGCTCAGAAAATTTCTTGCTAATATTCTCCACGCTGTCACAAAGAACTCGAAGAATTTCATGGTTCATGATTTCGCGCAGTAATGCATCCTGAATGTAGGATATTATGGAAATAATAAGCGAAGGTTTCGGGACGTGTACCGTGGACAATATTTTATCTCTTAAACCAACAGGTGCTATTTAATAAAATGCATTTTCCGAATATTTACCGAGCGATGTGTAGTTACTTTTTGAATTCACAGAACTCAGCTTTTACTTTATTCATAGCAGCACACGGGCATTGAATAATACGTTTGACTAATGCACATTTAACGCCATTCGCGGCACGAAACAGATATCAACGCTTTTTATAGTAGATAATTTTTCTTCGCTTGTTCATCTCTCGATGCGCAATTCATATTTCAATATACTTTAATACTTCAATAGCAATTAACGAGATATAAAACTCTTCATTAATCAAGATCCTGTTTTCAATGTGAAATTTAACGTATTGTTCTCCCGAAAGCTCCCGAAAGCTTTCTAACGCGAGAAATGAATCATTTCTCCATAAAATACAAGTCAGATAAATTACTGGAATTTTTATCAACTCTGCTCACACGTGTCGTGGCATAATAAATTTTCTAATCGTATCTAAACAAGATCGTATAGGGCGTTAGTCTCTTAAGTGAAATATTTGTATGTTCGAATGCGTGATGAATATTAAGTAATTATTTAGGAAACTTTAACATAGCTTTTGTAACGTATTCCTGTTATTAATTTTACTTGGACATTCTCAATGTTTAGCATTACAATGTATACGAAAGGTTTTCGATAAGGGATTTTAGGATTTTTATTTAATAATAAAATACCTCTGTCAGCATAGTGGCGAATAAATATATTTATATAAATATATTTAAATATATTTATTTATATAAAAACGGGACATATTTATTCCGTTACTACCTAATTACATTTCATCGCCTCGCAGCATTTTTCACCGTATAATGAATTCGGCTGTTCGAAAATAAAGAGATTTTCAATCTTAAAGCAGAGGCGTATGTACATAATTTTAGTCACTTTCGGCTAAGTTTACTTGGCTCGACCCGAGTGTATCCAATTTAACAACACAACAAAAATCTCCCCCGTCTAGAAACATTTACACTCATTAACTCGACTGCCTCGAACAACGTCGCAAATGGCCCTTTCTCCGACAAAGGACAAGAAAAACGAACCCGAGCGCAAAAGAACAATATTGACCTTCGTTTCGCTAACTTCGCCGGAATTAGGCGAAGGGTGGCGCGGGGTGGCGGAAGAAACAGGGCAGAAAGTGGAAGCTTAAGGCTCGAGGAACGACTAAATAGACGGAGCTGGCGGAGGAGGAAAACCTCGAGATCCACCGTAGCCCTTAGTTCGTGGTGTGCGAATTTCGTGCGCACTCCGCGAACGTTCCCTCCGATTGTTTTTCCAATATCCTTTACACAGGGAGCCGAGGTCTCATGCAGATTCGGAGTCTTCAGTTTTTCTTTTCCCTTGCACGGTGTCTTTGCGTCGAACTCCTCCGCAGGCACACCCGGACGGCTTATTTTCTTAGTTGTTCGGGCTTGCAACACGATTTCGCTTGTTTTTTCCATTCACCGACGTTCCCCAGGTTTGTCGTTACCCTGTTGGGCGCGTTTCGCGTTCCCGGTGGCGGGCATTCCAAGTTTCCGGAACTAGAAATTTGGCGCGGTGGTGTTCCCAGTTAGAAGCGATTTAAATAATCTCGTGCCTGAATTGGAGGGATTTAAACTGGGATTCTTATTGGGAAAGTTTTACTGGTTCATTTTGTGTCTTCGCGATAACCGAGGATTTTGTGTAGTTACGGTTCTTATTAGTATTTCTTAAGTTTTTTTAGCGAGATGAAACCATCGACCATTTGAGTATGAAGGACGTATACGTTATACAGGGTATCCCATCATCGGTGGCAGTGAGGTGGGGGTAACTCTACATGAAAAAACAAATCGAAAATGAAGAATAAAATTTTCTCGTTTGAGGTTTCGTTCTCGAGAAAATTAATTTTGAATGTTCAGCGAGTACGCGTACACGTAACTATGTTTTAGGATGGACGGATCCCGGTACAAGTCATATGTCACTTATAAGTAGTAATAAATAATTGGACGTTTCTAAATCGAGATATTGCCTAAAATGTGAAGCTATTTCAGAAAAAAATTGAAAAAAAAATTAAAGAATTCATATTTCGAAAACCTATCCATAGAAAAATTTTTCATTGCGATTTTCAAGTTTAGCAGGCCAAAGTACATAAGACAAAAATTGTGGCATTGAATGTACTTTTTTTTTTATTTTGTAAACTAGTGAATTGTCAAGGTCACGTTCGTTATTTTAAATGACACTTTTTATTTTAGATTTAATAGTATTACAGCTCGTATTAAGGCGAATTTAACGACCTATTACACCGTGACCTTCGAATGACCTTAAAGGCAACGAATGAAACTTTCTAAAAATTAGCTATTTAAACAAATGAACGTGAAAATGATCGACCGTAACAATTTTTCGAACCTTTTCTTATTTCAATGCATAATCGATTGACTTTTCAACTGATCAACTTTTCATTAAAATATTCTCATGTCATATTATCGCAAGTTCTTGAAAAATCGTGAAAAGTGTTACGTTGAACACTCCGTATATCTTACAGTTACAACTGTAAGGACATTTATTTAGAGGTTCGGCGAAAACTGTCAAAATTCCAAGACAACGCACAGTATATCAGACAAAATCAATTCGCGATACAAATTAAATGACTAATCAATAAATTACTAACACAAATTGATAAACATAACTGACAACTATAAAACATACAAACATACCTAGTGGCTTAAATATAAACATACCTAGTGGCTTAAATATAAACATTCATCCGACATTCACATTACAATACATTACACAACGATAGATATTTTTTGGAGGTTGTCAATTGGCCTGCTCGCCTTGTCGGACGTTGTCTTGCCACTGAACTGCATTAACAAGGGAATACAGGTCGTGGGACGAAGTAGAAGTTCGAACAGACTTCGCTACATACTCGACACGGTCTAATCTTCGTAACTCGTTGAATATTGATGCAGGCTCCGCCTGAATGTGTAATGGAGTTCGCCCAACAAAAACGACGGGCGTAGGTTTCGAAAACGAGACTGCTTCAGCCACGAAGTGTGTCCACTACGGCGGAGGGTTAACAGGGGTGGAAATCCCTCGGTGAAAACAGGCCAACCCAAATAAACGAGAACACGCGACCGAGATGTTATCCCGGGCGTGGCGGAGCAAGGTAACTTTCGCGCAACACAGCACGGAGCTGGGTAAAAAAAAAAAAAGCTTCGGAGGAAAGTAATCTCACGAGATGGGTGCCGTGGAGATTTATCGATGAAAATCCTTCCAGTCGCGTGAGTCCGCGGCGATTTTGTTGTTCGAACCCGAACGCGATTAACAAGATCGATTCTGTACCGTTTAGAGATTAGAATCGCTGGTGACCGTGCCCGCAAATTGCAAGCTTAAGTTTGGAGTGCCTGAAAACGAACCAACGACCTAACCGAGGGAGACGCTTTATTGCGAACGTTTCTGTCGGGCACTGTTGACAACACTTCTCCAAAATTTGTACGTTTATTTGCAGGGATTGTAAAAGAATATATTATTATATTGACTTTCCTCGGCAAAATGTTTATTTATTGAATATGTATAATGTATACAGGAAAGGATTTCAGGGCTCTGTAACATTTTAATGGCTGCAAGGATTAATTTAAAAAAACTTTGTGTATATTCACGAAATAATTCAACATGTACAAACATAGACGTAAAATAAAAAAACAAGAATTATAGCAACACATTTAATATTTTTCCTTTGTGTCATAATTATTAAAGTAATCACCTACATGTAACGGTACTGAATTGAAGTAATAATAAGCCTTTCACCATAAAGAGAATTTTTCAATGAAAAGACTAAATAATATATATATTAAAATGTTCGTGTTCTATTTTAGCCGAAATATCGAAGTTTCTCGTATATATTGGTCCATAACACTTAAACTATTGAACCCATTGGAAAACAATGTGCAAATCAATTGTTGGAAATTCGATTACCTTTAATACGGTATCTTGCGCGACCCAATCGGACGTTTCTAACTCGAGATATAGCTTAAAATGTGAAAATATCTTAGAAAAAATTCAAAAATTCATATTTCGAAAACCTATCCATAGAAAAATTTTCCAATGCGATTTTCGAGTTTAGCAGGGCAAAGTATATAATGAAAAAATAGTGTCATTGAATGTACATTAAAATTTGTGTATTTCATAAACTATTGTAACTGAAAGGGATAGCATCAAGTTCTAAGAGATAAAATTCTTCATTTATAGAAACAGTGCCAAACAAAACAGCTGAGTGTAAGTCGTGAATGAAACTATTTGGACCATTCTGGTAGAAAATTTGTCTAAAAGAATCATTTCCTTCTCTAGGCGACTTTAATATTTCCAAAGTCTCGACACGTTGCGGCTCATCGCAGAATTTAATATCAGGCTACGATTAGGCAATCGCTCGCGTCTCTGTCCATTACCCGTCCGTGCCACCAAACGATTTCCTATTGTATTACACGCGATCGACGTCGATGGTCCAAACTCGCCGCGGCGTCGCGGATAAATTCCCAAAGATTATTAGACCCGAGGGCAATCCTGCGAGAACCGCTCAACGAAACGCTACGTCGGTGCAAACTTCGCTTTATCATCGTTCGACACGACAGGCGCGTTTACTCGCCCCGTCCACTTAGACCGTCGAATAAAATTCAATTTGTTAAGAAGTTCTCGAGTATCAAACCTATATACACCGCGGCACAATGTCCGCGTCGATCGAAGTGCATGCGATTGCACTCAGCCGCGGGATTATTACATTTCTAACAATCGACGTGGACGATTTCTCGTTGCGAGCCGGCAGCCACCTTCCACCTCCGCGGCTGCAACACAGTGAAGGGCTCGGGAAGAAGGGCTTCTTCCATTTGCTGGGAAAGTGGAGGGAAACCGGTGTGTCTCGAGTAGCCGCACGTGCGACTGGGAAGAGCGTCTGCGGGCCCGTGTGTCGTTGGTACGAAGGAACGACTGCCAGAACCGTACGTGGCGAAGTGGTTCGGTCGGTTTTTAGTGGTCGTTACTATCGGCGACACTCTCCGTGCGAGGCTTTACTGCGATGAGTTGAGAAAATCCTCGCCGATGTAACAAGATAGAAATTGTTTTCTTTCAACGCTTTGCGAAAATTGGGCATATTCCGCGTTTTCTAGAGGAGGATGGTTATTTGTTGTCTCGCTTGGAAAAATTCGTGTAGGATTATCGAGAGTGTTACCTCGGGAATTCGAAACATATTGTCACTTTTCTATGTCACTGCAAAACATACAGGAGTTATTCGCTATCATTTTTAACAGAGACGCTGTTAGAAATTTAGAAATTTCTTTAACAGAGACACACCGTTAGAAATTTAGAAATTTCTTCTTGTAGTTTTGATGTTTTTCGAAGTCGGTTATACTTTCTGTTTCAAAAATTATTTTATTAATCATGGATTAGAAATTCCTTCTATTCCGAAGGGTTTTCCAAAAGGGGTTCAAATTTTTTTTTTTTGTTTTGTTAAAACACAGATAGTATGTAATATATCCAGTTTTTCTTTTACTCGATTAACATGAAACTTAAGCATGAATTATGTTGGTTGTTGTTGTGTGTGTTTGTGTCAAAAACCCCTTTATTTCTTCAGAACCAGTTTCATGAATTTTTATATGATGATGACATGAATACTATCAGATTTGTAGGATACGTCTGAATATTTTGTATTTTGATAATAAATCTGGCAATTACGTACAGATAAAGTTTGCAATAGTATTTGATAACATAACTAAAGATAGGTTTATAATCACATAGATGAATGCGAGCTGTCATAAACAAATTTGGTGTTTCATGGCGTGGCAAGAAATATTATTGTAACAAGAATAAAAGTACTTCAACTTTAAATACGTAACTCATGGCGTATTTATACAGTTGCAAAATGTGTAATAGACGATTATTCACGATTCACTTCATAACCGATTATAAATATCGAAGAATGGGTCAGAAGCATATTCATGGTTTTCCTATATCGTTCCATTTCTTTGATTAATAATCCAGAGTATGGAACATCGATATTATTTAACTGTCTCTGTATTCGCTGCAAAAGTAAGATATAGAGGACACGAGAGGCCTGAGGGGTGTTCACTATGAGGGGAATGTTTCCCCAACTCCGTCTGTGGACTGTATAGTATAAAGTCTGACCAATATTCAGACCATTTCCTTCCAGGTCCATTCTCACGAGCTCCTAACCGTATCTTCTCTTTATAGATTCACATTCTGCGATAACTTTCCCTATTTCCTCCCGTTGTTTCATGCCAACTACGTTCGAATGTGGAAAGATCGGCTGTAATCAGCCTACCTTCCGATTCTTCTCAACTTCTCGAATGTTAATTCTTTTTAATTGCTGTTGTTTCTTTCTTAAAGCAGCACAAGGATCGTAAATACAGATACCTTCCATATCTCCATGTATTACACGCAATCGATGTTAATCATGAATAAATTGTCCGCTCTTGTTGCTGCTTTAATTAACTATTGTAGGTTCGTACAAATAGTGATAGATGAGATAGATAAGATTGGAAGTCAGGAGGAATAAACTATCAATTTTCAGTTTATGCTTTTTTAAACGAAACAATTATACGCGCCAGTATTTATAATATTTAAAGTAGTAGAATCATTTAATTGTTTATCGTGGTTCTAAATTATTGACGGATGTTGGAATGAAATTGGTTTTATAAAAGATTTCAAAGTAAACTTCAAACTTCTCATCGCGTTTACTTTTGAAGACGAATACGAGATTTCATCCGAATTATTTCAACTGGTAAAGCGCTCGTTTCTTTAACTTCCTTAACAGAGTGAAATGGTTTTTCCTGGATTTTTCTAACTGTTGCTCTATCCTAGTGAATGATTTTCTTCTCCTGTTCGACCCAAATTTTTTGATCTTCTTGTACACTTACTTTAGAAAATATTTCTTATTCTTTCTTTTGAAATTTTTGTCTGTTCTTGCCTGAGAGTAACCCGATCGAACTCCTAGACCCCCCAAGGGATAAACCCCCAGTGGTGGGGATGGTATCAGTCCATTTATGGTAGAGATATTTGTGCATTTATGGAGACTTTACCGTATCAAGATTGTACGATCAGTTGAATTTTGAAGGTTTCAGTGGCCTCAAACACTTTTTTTTATAGAAATTGATTATACTACGATATTCAACGTGCCAGAAAAGCATTGTGGACCTGGTTTTTTCGCTCCGGCCTCTTCTGTATTGGTTGTCCTTCTCCACGTTCGAAGCTCGTCGGCAAACATCAGATAATGTACGAAGTCTACCATAAATGCACTAGTTCAGTCCCGAGTTTGTGTATTTATGGAGACTCTACTGTACGCAGTGCGTCAGGAAATGTTGCAAGAGATGGCATCGTCGTCGTTCGAAGAGCCTTACGAGATTCGAGTCTCGTTCACGATACGGCGCGTATCAATGGTGATCCGCCTCATCGCGGATAGAACGATTCGGACGGAGTAATCGCCTCCTCCTTCTGTTCGCTGTTTTCCGAACAGGCAAGGCTCTATCGCGACAAGAATCGGAATTGTCCGCGATAAGTAGGTGTACACAATGCCTGCTCGCGGCTTTGTGCGCCGTCCGGGGAAAACTTTCGCTGCGCACGCAATCTCGGAAATTGTCTAAAGTTGCCGTCTACCCGTATCAGAGAATCGGGGGCTGCATTCGGAATGGCACGTGAAAGCTCAGGCCCCGGGTAACCATGAAAGAGGAACCTTCGCGCGACGCAGCACTCGGATCCTGAAAGATCCTCAATGCGAAGAGTTCCGACGAGAGCACCCCGCTCCCGACGCAAGGCTCTTGAACGGTTGACTGTATGCGTGCGCACGATCGCGTGTTCTCTCGACTGCGATTTTCTATAGAGCCCGACGGATTTGCGAAATGGCGATGCCCGTTTCCTGGATAAATTGATCGCGGCGAGAACACCGCGCTGCGAATTTGAATATTTGTTTTTATGGATCTCGCGGGTAACCGGCACGGGGAACGTTGAATCGCCGACACAGGATAGAAATTTGAAATCGGTGCTAGGAAAAATAGCGAGTGAACGAGGCTTATTTGTAAGAGGTGCAAAGTCGTATAACTTGACTATAACACTTAACGTACCAGTTTTACAATTGTTCGGTTTTTATATTCATTTAACTTTTGCTTTGCATTACTTTGCATTTGCTTAGGTAACTCCCTTCATAATTTTCTCATTAGAGACGTCAGTAGTCGTACTCTAGCTAAATAGTATAACATATTGTTACAAATTTTAGTAATTATTATTCTAGATTATAATGTTTTTTCACATGGATTAGTTGCTATATTGATAGCATAATTTCTAGTATATGTAATACATGAACAATTGTCGTTATATTAACCGTTATATCAAACAATTAAAATTTGATACGATATCCATTCGTCCAGCATATGTTAACACAACTTTAGGCGAAATTCGAAATTCGCCACGATTTCACCGTCGTGTTTAATTGAAATACGTCAAAATTGCCCGTCTCCCAGGCGTCTTATGGAGCGGAATTTAATCTCATTGCCGATGCGACTAGGCGCATATTATCCAGGGCTCGCATAACGAGGCGCCGAATGAAACAATTTCGTTTCGTCAAGGTGAAATCGCCCGGGGCTCGTTCGTTCGCCACCTTGAATTCCGTTTCAGCGCCGCGCGGAACAGAGAGCACAACCTCCTCTTCCTTTCCCGACCCTCCAAGTCCCGATGTGGAATTTGTTATGCAACTTCGACGCGGATGTTCTTCGCGAGCGCCGAACGAGCGATGTCGTTCAGCGGAACTTCCGTCCAGGGCGACCGGCGCTAGAGAGGAGGCTAAATAGGACGCTTTTGGCCGGCGGGAATGTGTGCCTGACCCGCAAAAATTGTTGAAAACAACTATTGCTAGAAAAAATCCCTTTCAAAAGGCGTGCGATGAGTTATACGGTTGTGCGTATGTAAAAAGGGCGGGATTTTTAGAAATTTCCTAACTGGACTGTCAATTTTTTTCGTAAATTCTTTTATTTTAATGGAAAATGTATATTATGGGAAATCTATTAGATCGTACCACAAGGAGTTGCGTTGTCTGTGGCGGCTTGTCGTATGGCGTGTCGTACGATAGATCGTACGATCAATCGCTACAGATAATGGAATCCCGTTCATACGGTCGAAGGGTCTCATCGAAGCAGTTGGTGTTAAGATTATACTTTATTTCTTATAAATACATGGTTAATACAGTTCATGTTTTATAATACTACAATATTGTTAAGATTATTCTAGAAGAACCGGTAGAAGAACCGGTAGAGAGACAAGAAACAAGAAAAGGGAATGGGTGGATTACTGCGGTAGTCAATTTCACTCAAAGGAATGACGTAATCCAATGGCGGTACGATTTGAATCCAACAGTTGGTTATACGACACGTCGTACGACCTGTCGTACGACAGATTGTATCGTGTATGAGTCCCATTAGTCTTGTCTCAATGCTCAACCAGTTCTGTACAAAATAAAAAGTATACGTTTCTACGAATCTCTGTAAAAATTATTTCATTTGTCTAAATATACCATTTTTAAAACCTTGCATTAGGTCGTCCCATAAATTCGTGCCACTTATTCTTCTGCTACTCAAACTAACATGTGAAACATACCTTCAAATGTTATTATTGGAAATGGGGTATAAATAAATGATAGAATACTAAATTTGTATATTAACTTTATTTTTATTCACTAAATTGTCATGCGCAAACCGTGATCTTTTACAATTCTATATTATCCTTAAAAAGATCAGGTTACACTATTTTAATAATTTTATACAATACAAATTAGTATGAGATACAGGGTGTCCCATTTAAGTTGAGTCTGTAAAAAATCTCGATGATATGTCGTTAAAAAAAAAAAAAACTGACACATGTCCTTTAGTGATTCGAGTGGGGAGTCAGATGGCACTACTAGTTTTTTAATGCGTGTACAATTTTAAACGTAAAATGCTTTTCACTCGAAGTTACAATTTTCAAAACAATAACAATGACAACTCCCCAGAAATTCGATCGAATTCTCATAAAATTTAGTAGAGGCGTTTCGAACGACATTGTTCACAACTGAACATACAATTTTGTTCTCAAGATACAATTTTCAAGATTTAGAACAGGTCTCTATTATTCCGTAAAATTTTAGTTCCTGTCAGTTTGTCGAGATTTGGTCTCGCTATATAACAGAGGTATCCTTCAACGTTGTCGTCCAGCTGAACTTCCGTCCAAGAGAGCTACATAACCGTGTACACATGGTTGTCCAGCTCCTTTGGTGGCCAGCTATTGTAAATTACCTTGCGGCAATAAGGCGCGACGTCCAGCGTAACGTTCTCGCGTCTCGCATGCAGCTATGACGTGCGCGAGATTAAACTTCAGCGGATAATACGCTCGACAGCCTCTCGAGTTCCATCCCTCGTAACGTTTCCACAGTCGACGTTTCTTTCTCGTTGCCACGGAGTGTTTAATTTAAGCGGAACATTGCTATTGGGAGATTCCTTTGGGGAATTCGAATGGAAAGTTCGTGGCTACCGCGTGACGGATATTACGCGTTTGAAGAAACTGAGAAACAACGTGTTACGAATAATAGAATATTTCATTTTTTTTTCATCTCATACAACACTTTTGGTTTAATGTACGATGGAATGCATTTACAGAAACATTAGTATGATTCATTTTTTGGTCTCTGTAACAATTAATTTCTGAATATAATGAATCACACTTATCTCTTCCTTCGTACTGTAACCTAACTATTATTGTTTCTTTCTTGCTCTATTTAATTACATTTGATTGACGGAATACTTTTATTAATAGAACAGAATAGAACCATGTACAACCTCGCTCATAAATATGTGGACACTTACTACTTTTTAACCGACTTCGAAAAGGAGGAGGTTACTCAATTCGACATGTATATTTGTTTTGTTTTTTTTTTAGTAAATATACACCGTAAATTATTACTGTACAACTTTTATTGCTAAATTCTATATTGGATGTGTATTTAGCAACATTTAATAATATTAAATGCCTTGGGTGCTGTATTCAATTTTATAGCGAAACTACGGGATCGTTTAGATAGAAAAGTTTAGAAAGAATGTTCAATATATCAAACACATTCATGACGAAATATTAGAAAATAAATGAGATAATATTACTTCGGATCTAATGAAGAAATTAATAGTATCCAAGTTTGGTAAAAGAAATTTTACCATTATGTAGTTGTCTCTGTAGTTTTTATCATTACTAATTTGATATTAGAAAAAGCTATTAATAAAATATATTGTCGATAAAATTTTCATTAGACATATTTAAGAAGTCATTGCATTAGAATCTGCCATTTACTTGTGCGGTTTCGAATTTATAATATCGAAACTAATATTTTATAAAACGCTTTCACGTACTTAAATTTTAAATCCACTCGATTCCTCGAGTGCTTCGGCTACACGAGGTATTTGCTTAATTAGATAATCTCCGAAGGAATAGTCTCCGTTGATGAAAACGTTCGCTCGGTGTAAATTGCCTTCGGTGGTAGAGCACGTTGAAATTTTTGGAATGCAGCAGGCTGCATCGAATGCAAGGTAATCTCCTCTGCATAACAGTACGCGATACACTCGCTGAATACGGGCGCATCTCGTATCTTTTGTTCTCCAATGTCGAACGTAGGCATTCTAATGCCGGATCGCGGACAAAGATTGCGCTCTGTCCATTCTTCTTTCGCTTTTTTCGCGATTTACGTAACGTTCCGCTGGTGGCAACGCCATTAGCACGTTCCGCGCTCCTCTGCTTACATTATTCCTGTGTCTCCGTGTGTACAACAGGCAAACGTGCTTTTCGCTTATTAATGAACGACCCGATGTGGATTTCCGGTTCGGCCATTAATAAGCCTACGTTTCCTATTCAAAAAGTTTCGCGGTAATTCGTTCCAGTTAGTGAAATCTCCGAAGGATTATAAACTTCATTAGCAGCATAGAAAATTTACTATCTTCCCATTCGGAGAACGGTGACTCGAAATTATCGACGCGTTAGGTTGAGTTAAGTTCGTGTTAGAAGTAAAGTAAATTTAAAGATATTTTAAGTTTCGCGCTATTGATTCGCGCCACGTCCAACAGTCTAGTTAAAAATTAAGAAAAAACAACCCCAACCAATGATCGTTATTTGATCATTTATTATGATACAATTTTGGATTACGTACTTGTAAATGTTCCATATAAAATATTTGTTATTGTATAGATTCGCTAGTGTGTATACAGGGTGTCCCAAAAATGTTGGATCTAACAAAATTATATATTTCAAAGTATCCTGAAAATGTTTGCTTGTGCCACTTTTTTAATTGGGATAATCCAAAATGACTGTCGTGATTCTACGTAGAACTCTGAAGTGTTTAATATCCTTGCAATATCATTTACTCTTCATGGATTACTGGATGGTTTTTGAGTTTTGTTTTGAAAAACTAAAATGAATTCAAATTGAACGAAAAGTTTGTGTAGGATTACCGAGAGTATTACTCGAGGAATTGAAGATACATTTTTGCCTGAAAATTGCCCTTTAATTAACCACGTACAGTATCATTTTTAATTAAAATTGCTCAGTTTAATCAATGTTCAATCATTCATATCAGCCTTTATGTCTTCAAAGTGAAATATAAATTCATCTTAAAATTAAAATCTAATTTAATTCTATCTCTATTTAATTTAATTTTAATTAACAATGAATAGGTCAATAACCCTGAAAGTTGCCTGCAGGATTTTGTAGATAGCAATTTCGTCACAAAACCCGTCTTTTAGTTCATCCTTAAAATACAAACGAGCTCATCAATATAATTTAGTTTTCCTCGTTATAGGAGCTTTTTAAATATTCGATAATTCTCCGTCCTATCGTTAATTAATTGACTTTACCGGTTTATGTGATTGTGATGAGTAACTCTCGAATGTTTGTTTTGGCTGGATATTTGAAACTTTTACCGCGAAATTTTCCTTGGGCGATTTACTTTGGTTAATGAAATCCCGGCTGTGATGTATTACTCAATTACTTTGGGTAAGTTAATTTATGGGTGTCTTCCCTGCGCGATGCTCCAGTATACCGCAAATATGTCTTTAGTAAATATTTCTCGACGTACGCAGTTTCCCTTCAAAATTTCTTTCGATATTCGCGTCGCGATAATATGTTATAATTTTAAAGGGAAGTTATGAAAATCACCGGTTTTTTCGTTAATTAAATTCTGTAGCTCAAATAAGAGTCCACGGTTCTCATCATCCGGATCTTAATTGTACCAAGCTTTGCTTTTATAGAAAGAAGGAAAATTTAATTAAGCGTGATTAAGATGTAAGGAAAATTGCATGCTGTTTTTAAGTGTATTTTATCAATCGCAGTAAATGGAAAAATTCCTTCTTATTAAATGCATTCAGGCGTGTCGGGATTAAATTACGTCCATGACTCGGTTGATACAAATTTTTACTGTAATCAGAGTTTAGTGCTCCATTTGTGAAATTATTCGTAAGTTAAGCGTATTACTTGAGTAGAAAATTTAGGATAAAAATACAGGTATTCTTAATAAATAGTACCATGTAATTGTTTGGAAACGTATATTGTCTATTGTTTGGGAATTAATATTTATATTTATTTTAAATGGATAGATTTAAACATGCGAACATTAAATATGTAGGTTGTAATAATATTGTTATGAATTCTAGGGCAACTTCTGCCAAGTTTGTCTTCAGGGATCATTTGACTCCTCGAATTTTAATTTGATTAAAGAGTTAAATTTTTTTGTGTTTTCAATAATATTGTTAATAGACTATTTTTAAACTGAACCTAAATGGAAGAAGGAACGTGTTAAAAAGAATCTCTTCCTAACTAGATTCAAGTCCACGCATCCTTTGATTAACTTTCTCCGATTAAGATCCTTGAGAGTTACTCATTGTCAGGACGGCTTTCCACACGCTAAGAGAATACGAACAACCGCGTGACCGATCATCTCACCGAAATTTCTCACGCTATTATCTCAGAGACGAGTAAAAGGTCGCGAGGACACTGAGAAAGGCCACGACAATTGTTGGAAAAATCGGTTAATGATTTTCTAAGAGATTGAGAAACGAAACTAAATTAAGCGTTTGTTACGTCATATATGAATTCATTAAATTTATTTATTTCTCCATTTTCAATGCAAATGATTCGATTATTTCAAGAGCATATATAACATTTTGTTGGTTCATCGTATTTCACACAGAAATCGTTTAATATGGTATTGGTGTAATAAAACAATCCTTATTTATTTTTCTTGAAAACCGTAGACGTACACTCTTAACCCTTAACGTTTCTCGTTTATGAAATAATTATTTTGATTATTTTTCAAATATCTGGTCTGGTTTGCAAAGGAATTTTGAAACGTTTACATGCACCTTTTCTCGGTGCGTTTAATTGTTACCTCTTCTTTGTTTCCTTGCTAACATTATTAATCAAAGCGGGTGTTACCTGAGTGTCTCTAACAAACGCGAGAGAAACTATTGTACTCTAACAATATGAATATTAATGAATACGAAAATGAATATTACACAGGGGACACACAGATGTAACGTTGCAATAATGTTAAAACATAAACGTCGTTCATCTAGCTTGTCCAACTTCAGCTGTTTAATTAGTCGGTTGATAATAATTATTATTTCCTTCTTATGGAATTGTTACTTACAACGCTATTCAAGTAAATTGCATATTATGAATTGTAAAAACAAAAACCTTGAAGCCTCATTCGGAAATCCCTTTAAAAAATAATTCACTCGGAAGCCATCTTCGAGTCACATGAAATTCCTATTCACATACTAACCGTCGTCTTTTCATTTTCCAGACGCGGCCATGCGGTGACACCGGAGGGCGTCGTCGAATCGGGAAAACTACATATCAATTCATATCATTCGGAGTCGAAGCACCAGGAAGTCCCCGCGAGGTTGCACTCGTCGGACAGCTAATCACCAGCCGATTCGACGTATCGATCTCCCGTCGCTCGACCCGAGCCGTATCACGACAAATGCGGGTCCAACGATGATCCAGACGCGATCAAGTGATATCAGGTGTCGATCGAACGGGATCGACGGTAACGAGACACACGACAATCCATTGTAACCGGATCGCCCCGCGCGCAAACCCGAACCGATAAACCCGATCGAAAAAAAAAACCGGGGCCACTGTTCTGCATATTCGGAGGACTGCGTGAAATTTCAAAGGGACGAGGACCAGAGGAACGAAGTAAGAGGATGTTGCTGAGGTAACACGATATCTCGAGCCGGCTGAAAAACGATAAGTTAATCGAACCGTGCTCGAAAGGGAGGACACAGGGGGCGACGGAGAAAGAGAGGAAGAGGATTCGGACGAACGACACGTAAAAAAAAAAAAAAGAAAAAGAAATGGGTTTCCCCAGGAGGAGATCCCTGTGGCTGAAGGTGGCCATCCTGGTCACGGCGGTTTGGGCCACCGTGTGCTTTCTGCTTTACACGGAGGATCGCGCCAACGCCGCTGTACAGGGATTGGCCCCCTCTGGCGTCGCGGCGCCTCAAATGGCCAACGGATTCGTGCCCGCTGCTGCGCCACTCAGGAAAGAGACGCCGCTTAATGGCCAGCCAAAGCAGGCGAAGGTTGTACAGGCTGGTCCCGAGCAAGGTAATTAATTTGTTGTTAACGGGGGATCCTCGTGGGAAGAGGGATTCACGATTTGGGCTCCGGGGATTGGGTGTGCAGCGCTCCAGAAAAGTGGAAGCTTGGGTACAGTCCGCGACGAAATTGTGGAACGTGCTGCACGTAACATTCGGAGATGTAAAACGAGCTTTGGGATTTTATTTTTTAGTTAAACAAATTTTTGTGGAATTTCGGCAGTTTTCTTGTTTTAAACGAATGTGGGCTACGTTTGGAGAAAATGTTGTACTTGGAGCTATGTGAACCTGGCACGCGACTTTTCAAAAATTAATTTTCTTTTATGGAAAATGATAGTATTTCGTTTGTACTTGATTTTTTTTTATTAAGCCTTCATAAAACTCTCTAATGATGAGAATTATACGGCGTTACATGGGTAAATACATGAGACACTTATATCTTACATGTTATATCTAAAGAATAATACAAAGTGGTTGTCCTTGCTTGTACATTGGGTTTCTATCGTCTACAGCAGTTTTTTCTATTTTTGTTTTGTTTTTTTTTTTTTTTTAGATGTACAAATTGCACTCCCTATAAATCGGGAAGTTTAAAAAGATTCAAAAAATGGTCGGCGCCCGCCATTGAGATTTTTGGAATCTGTTTTTTCCCAATTCTTTAGAATCGTTTGTACCCGTTTGTACCGCTTTTCTTTTCGTTTGTACCTCAATAGTTCAAATTATATAGCAATTATTTCTATTTTTGTCGGGGTAGGATTTCTTAATTTGCAAATATTTTTCAATATTTTGTTTTATCTAATGAATATATTGGGTCTTGTAAGCAATTTATGTGATGCTCATTGACACTCTTGTCAATTAATGATTGAAAATATAGAATCAATTAGATTAATTAATTGGTTGACGAAGACTAATTTTCGATTTTCGAAAATGAATATTTCAACATCGTACTTCTATTATCTGTTAACATCAATATTTGGACGTTAATTTGCCAGGGAAAATGCAATAAATGCTTACGATGCCGTACATTATTGTGCATGCGTGAATTGTTTCATTAATTAGATGCAATGTTTCTGAAACAGAAAGTTTAACAATGTGCAGGCAGACGTCAGTTTGTTATAAATTTGTAATTAAATTCACTGCTATATTGCGTTCTGTTCAGCAATTACCGATTTATGCATTTCTTATTAAAATATATGTTTTATTAAACCTATCTCAGACATAGTATTATTATAGTCAAAATGTAATGCATTCCGTTGCAGTATTAATTAAGATCTTTGAGAATGAGGTCCACGTGTTTCTTCTCATTTTATTTGAAGTATAATATTGTAGAAATTCTACTGCATATAATAAGATAATGATCGTTAATTAAAAGAATTAGAGAAATCTGTTGAGCAATACAGTTTCAATTTTTACTCTCATTCGTGTCTTTCACATCTAATTGTAAGCATGTGTACTTTCATTGAAGATAAAAATATATTCTATATAGATTGTGTTTAATTAAAAAAAAAATCCAAAATCTTTATGGGAAAACCCATTATTATGTGGATTTCTGAATATTACTCTAATAGTCCCAGTGTGAATGAAAAAATTAGTTTAATTATTTCTTGACCTGTATTTTAACATAATTAAAACCTGAATACCGAATGTGTATATATTCAAGTCTACCCATTTCAATTTAATATACATACTAATTTTGAAGTAATAATAGAGAATGCACGGTCTGAATCTATAATCTAATACACGTTCGTTTTGTCCTTCTTCTCTTCTAATTGTAGGGGAGAGTGTTGTATCGCACAAGTTAATGCACAAAGAGTTAGTTAACACGAGACGAGTCTCCGGTACCGATTATTAACGACTTAAATCAGACAGAAATAGAAGGGAGAAGGATGGCAAAATATTAGAAAGCTCCATGGGGAGTGTTGGAAGGTTTGCATTGCAAAGTGATAAACACCGTTGAGATGAACAAATATATAAAGTTTATTTAATAAATTCACCACTCCGAAACGCTCTGCCACACGAGCCACATGCTACGCGCGTCAAATCCCCTTAGACCCGCGTGCAACTCGATCAGCCACACTCAAACAAACGAAACGCGGGAAACATTCGGACGTTCTAACCCGCGAATGTTTGAATCTTATGCAGGAGTGATCATTTTTTTACGCATCAAATAATTCTGAATGCCGCGAAAAGCAAACAAAGAGGAGTCTGTTCTTCCTCCACACATAAATTTGCTATAGGATAGTGCCACCGGAACCACTCGGACCGGCTTCTATCTCGCAGTTCGCACTCCAGTTAGGATAGAGCTCAATGCTCCCGACCAACCTCTAAACATTCTGGCGTCCAAGGCACGGGCCTGCTACGTAGCCTTACTGACGAGTCCACTATCAGGCCCAGGACGAAACGCTTTCTTCCTTTTCTCCTCTCTCGCTCTCCCTCTACAGGCACAATCTCCAAAATAGGAATGCATTGATCTTGCTAGTTTTAGTGGTAACCCTTTGCACTCGAGCCCTTTTTTCTAGTACCTACCAGCAACTCGAGATGTTTCTTAGCATTCTATTGCCACGAATTCTAAGTTATCTAGATTTGAGAATAAAGTCACCTTTACCTCATCGACAATCGTTTCATCGACACTTCGAGCTCCAAAGAAATTAAACCTAAAGAAGGGTGAAGGGGAGCAAAATATTAGAAAGCTCAAGAAGAATTTCGAAGGGGAAGAGCCCAGGCAGCGTTGATGCACGACGCGAGTTTCACTGCGGCGAAGTTCGCAGCGACCAGGTCGGCACTAAAGCAATTTGTCGTCCTCTTTATTGCTGCACCCGTACACACCGGGGCCCAACTTCGTCGACCGGGGTAAAATTATTTTTAGGACGAGCCAAGACGGCGAGAAAACTGGGCGAAGTCGCGCCAGCCAGCCATATCGTACCGGGCCACTTACCGTCTAGGCTCTACCTATGCTACGCCAATATGGCGCTGGAAAATAAAACTCGAGTTTATGCGGAAAAGCTCTTAGAACGGGAACTGCCGCCCCTTAGATATGTGAACGTTCTAAAAATTCAATTCGCGCCATCTTCTCACCCCCATTCACCCCACTCGTGCGTTTCCTCGTGCGCGCATCGACTGCTCTTCGGCGTCGTTCGCTTCCTGCGTCGAGTTCCATCGCATTTCCGGTTTCTTTGAGAACGCTAGGCTGGGCTTGAAGGACAATTTTATTAGAAAATCGAAGGCGGAACGAAGTTTCTGCCCGTTCAAATGTATGCACGCTGGGTACTTGAGGTTTCCGACGGCGGGGAATGGTTTTTCGAGATCCATTTAATACACTCGGTATTCCTGGCGAAGGTTCGAAAGTTATACGATGATAACGGTATTGATATTAATTTTTAGTCGCGTATTAGATTTTTTGCAAATATTTTTAAACGAATAAGTAGGTACTGCAGACAATTTATATAATATTCGTCGATGCTCTTTTCAATTTATACAGGGTAGTATTAATTTTCAACAATCTTGTGAGACAGAATTGTTTGGTATCTATCAATGTATAACCCCGCTCAAAAGTACGTGGACATTTCCTTAATAGAAATAAATATCTAATCAAAGTTGCGGATCTATTAATGCCAATTATATCATTTATGTGTTGATATGTTTATGTTGAATTAGCGAATATATTTGATTAATAGTTTTTTTTTTAATATCACATTAGTAACGATGAAGAACTATAGAGATAACTAGATAATGTTAAAATTTCTTTTACCAAACGTGGATACTATTAATTTTTTCATTGTAGCCGAAGTAATTATCTCACTTATTTTGTAATATTTATGCCATACATGTTTTTGGTATATTGAATATTCTTTCTGAACTTTTCTATCTAAACGATCCCATAGTTTCGCTATAAAATTGAATATGGCAGTCAAAATGTTAGAAACCAGTAAATGCAACAGTATATAAAAGTTGATTGTAGTTATAATTAGGCACAATGTGATACAGCTGTTACGCGCAAGAGCTGCCCACAAGCAAGAGAAGATATAAAACAAATGACACACATATAATGCTTACTGTATGCGTTTATACTTTCTCAACACAAAACATGCAATATTATTAAATGTTGTTAAATACACATCTAAAAGTTGTACAGTAATAATTTACGGTGTATATTAATTATTCATTAAAGGTAGTAACTGTCCACATATTTATGAACGGGGGTGTACCTCATACAAGTACACATCTCATCTTAAAGAAGAAATTCAAACACGAGTAGTTAATTTTTGTATGTAAATAATATCATATTTCTTATCTACGTCTGAAAAAAGGAACGTTCAAGGAAAATATTAGAAAAAGAAAAGAAATAAACGGGCTAGACAAAAAGCAACTGAATGTATTTGTTAATTTTTTATCCAATTATTTAGATGTAATATCATTTGGATTTATACAGATTTCAAAGTTCGTGGCAATTCGATGCATGAGTCAAAAAATGAAGTGCATCAGAGTTCTCCACTGGCCGTTGAAACTGACCAATTGCGTGAGTGGTCGAAGTCAAATACATCTGCAACATGCAAAAGAATTCAACGAGAAAGTCGGTTGCAATGAATCAACATTTGGGAAACGTTTACACACGGACTTCGCTTCTAGCACTCACGCAATTTGGCCTTTTTCAAAGGCTGGTGGACGACCCTGATGCTTTTATGTTCGAGCTTTTCATCACCCGACTTGTAACGCCAGACCTAAAATCGATTGACTTCATCGATGATGGAGTCTTCACTGAATGCATTGCAAACGTAGCTGACCTTTCTGCACTACTTCCATTCAAATTTTAAACTCCCCAGCAAAGTAGCAAAAATTGTAACTATTTTAAAATTAAAAAGGAAACGACAGGTTATTTCAGAAAAAATTTAAAATGTTAACAGAATAAAGAAAGAGTTTTAAAAAATATATTGAATTAAAAATTCAATTTTCCTATATTACCACGTTGAACGCCAGGTTGCTCATACGATATAGGAGAAAAAGCTTTTCACTAAGGAATTGCAACAATTAATTTTAAGGGCTAAGTGTTAATGAAAACTAATCTGGATAGAATTCGTAAATTTTACAGAGAATAGAAAGATAAGTGATACGAAAAGTGTTAAATTCCATGTTTTCCAATTGTCTCGGGACAAACTTTTAGCCCTATAGACATTTCCATGTGAATTAGTCTCCCAACCAACGCGATAATAGTATCATATGCGACTGTGCATTCAATCATATTCGTAATTTAAATTCATCGTAAATTTTGAAATTTAGTTTATGTCATGGCGTTATAAGTGAATCGTTTTCTATTCAATTACTTTGTCGAAACAAAAGGTAACTATTGCTTGAATTTAAATATGAAATAATGCAGATTGGACCAAGAACATTATTCTTCATATTTAAGCAATAATTCTGATGAATATCATCTATATTGTTTACATAAATTTAGTCTAACCAAAAGAATGACAAAGATCAAAATAAATTGAAATGAACTTTATTAAAATGAAATTGTAAAACAATTGATGTTGAAATATAATATGCGGAGACGAAACTATATTTAAAGAAACATTTTGAAACATTAAGAAAATCCTATAAATTTTTGAAACGAAAATTTCTTATGCCAAGGATAATATTCGGATGATTTAATATACAGAGAATGATAATGTAGAGAAATTAATATTAAAAGTAGGTTTGGAAATATTTGATTCTCAACATTGTTCACTTAATAATAAACGTTCGAAAGTTACAACCGTGAGTTGTGTAAGAAAATTCTTTGTAGGAATACGTTCTCGGTAATATATATTTCCTGTTTCTCTTTTTTCCAGGCGGTGGCGTGCTCGCTGCTCCTCGTGACCAGGACTCCAGCGCGCCTGGCGAGAATGGAAGGCCTGTTATTCTACCAACAAACATGACTGCCGAAATTAAAAAACTTGTCGACGACGGATGGCTTAACAACGCGTTCAATCAGTACGTCAGCGACCTGATTTCCGTTCACAGAACACTGCCGGACCCGCGAGATCCATGGTGAGTCCGATTTTCCTAAATACCTATACCCACAATTTTCAGAAACATTTCCCGGTAGATTGTTTCAGAACTTTATTTATTTAGAATACAGATTGGCCGACAAATTGAAAAAACATGTGCAGTTAGGGACGAGAAAGTCGATACAGGACTTTGGAATAGGTTTTCGAGTTGTTGGAGGTTGAAATGACGCGTTTTCAGGAACGTTTTAGAGGGAAGTAATCATGTGGGAAATTCAAATTTAGTGTTATGGATTTATTAACACTAAAACTAGCAAGATCAATGCATTTATATACATACAACTAATTAGAGGATGAAATATAAATTAGAGACAAAAATTAATACTCTGTCGGGTTATTGGAGGTTGAAATAACTCATTTTCAGGAACGTGTGTTTTAGAAGGAAGTAATCATGGGAAATTGAAATTTAGTGTTATGGATTTATTAACACTAAAACTAGCAAGATCAATACATTTATATACATACAACTAATTAGAGGATAAAATATAAATTAGAGACAAAAATTAATACTCTGTTACAATAATTGCCCTTAATTGTAATATCACATCGTTGACGATTATTAATTTTTTGTTATTGATTTTCGTATAAATGCTAATTATGTGAATTACGAATTTATTCAAGAACTGGAGATAAATATTATTGATTTTTGTTATATTTTATTGACTGATAATAAACGTTTCGTGGTATACAGTAAAGTCTCCATAAATGTACAAATATCTCTACCATAAATGCACTGAAACCATCCCCACCACTGGGGAGTATATTCTCTACGGACGAGATTCTATGGACGAGATACAGTAATGTCTCCATAACTGGACAAATTCGTCTACGATAAATGCACAGAAATCATCCCATCACTGGGGGTATACCCCTTGGGAGGTCGAAGAGTTCGATCGCCGAGCACTGTTTACATGATCGTGTATTTTCTGATGCTTGCCGACGAGTTTCGAACGTAGAGGACAGCGAATAAAGAAGATGACTGTTAAAATATTTGATCGAAAAGATGGGTTTATTCGATAAAATTAGCAATTTTATTACTAATATTTACTTACTTGGTTAACATAAACATATATTACAAACATATTAAACGAAAACTAAATGTTCCCGCCGACATTAGAGTAATTTGATTAGGACGAGTGGCTGTGCCTGTGGAGAGAGAGAGCGAGAGAGGAAAAAAGGAAGGAAGCCTTAGACGCCGGGATGTTTAGAGGTTGGTCGGGAGTAGCTTATATGTCAATTTAAAACTCTGACGATATTATGAGTACACTTTCATTGTATTGCGCTTTAAAATATTCCTAAGGTCATTTATCGACGCCAATATCTTTACACTCGCAAGCTTTCAGATAATTTGTCGGTTTAAAACTCTGACAATATGAGTACATTTTTATTATTTTGCGTTTTAAAATAATTCTTATTCGTCGACACCTTGACCTTGCCTGGCCACGCCAAGCATTTGACTTCCAGGCCGCGGAAATCTAGGCAAATCATCTGGCAGCTCATTTCGATTTCACGTATTTTTCTACTTTCTTGCAGTTTTTTATGGGGATCTTCTATTTTTCAATGATAAGTCCTCGAGTCCTCCACTTTTTCATGTACTTGGCGTAATTATTTTACGTTTTTGAAGTTTGAAGTTTGGACCCTACATAGGGTTAGGTGAGACCGAGCGCTTGTGAGAAGACTCGCGGCATCCGTCCTTCTAGTGGCGAGGACAAGAGGTGCCACCACAGCTACATATTCTTTGTTCGAGCTTAGTTTCAGTTTGGTTTTGGAAATACATTTTCGTATGCAATTTTGATTATGATTATTTCCATCCCTTTTCTCCTGAACACTAAACTAACTAAATTTTACCCATGGCAAGTATACTCGCTATGGTACGAAATACTGCCATTTCTCCATGACGAGTATACTCGTCCAACACAGCCGAGTGGTTAAACATACAACTGGCCTAAAAGTGGTTAGCATGAACGCATATTCCAAAGGGTAACGTTCTAACGTTGTGCCCAGGGGGTTGCCTCGAAAAACAGGAGATAATTTCGAGCAAGCTCCAACGGTGTATTCCTCAGAACTGAACTCTCGTTACTTTGTTATTATTTAATTACACTACACGGTAATACGTTTGGTTCGAGTTACACCAAACATCGTATTTCACCGCGTGGAAGAGATCTCCGTTTGCGAGAAACGCGCGCGGTTCAAATGAAATATTCAAGGATTTTCCAAGGTTCGCCCCGTAGGATAATATAATACAGCGAAAATATACCCAGCGTCTTATTCGTATTACCGAGTCTACGCTCGCGGAAACCTGGGAGGAACAACTCCATTAATATGTTTCGGGTCGGAGTAACGGGGCGTTATTGCAACTTCTTGTTAACAGATTGCACAAATTACTTTCCGTTGACACGGAGAAAGTAATTTCGCCGTCCCCGTTGAAGCAGCGGGATATATGTTCCACGGTTAACTTAATCGTGGCGCGACTAATTTCTTGAGCGCGGGGTCGCGCGTTTAGCGACGGAAGGTCTCTGCACGTTTGGTGATTTAATTAGCCGGGAAAATTCTTTCTTCGACGACGATTAACTTATTATTAGACCGCGGATTTTTATGCGTTTATAGGGAATTCGAATGTGCAAGAAACTGCAAAATGCACGCAGTATGCAAGAATATAAAAAATATCGAGAGTAAAGTTCATATTATAATATTTGCAGAGTAAAATAAATTCCTATTTAGGTTGAATTTTTGTAGATACGTTCGCCAAGATTTTATTTTGGCTTTTAAAAAGTAACGGACTCGCTGTTTATCTTGGAATCTATGCATTATTGAACAAAGTGACTCGACACAAATTTCAGGGTTCAAAAATTTCTGGTTTTCTGTAACTTCAGGTTTGATCTTCTCCTTTTAAAGATCGAATCTGTTACTTTTTGAAAGTTCTGTATATGACTTAGGCCTCAAGCTGTAGCTATATTCGATTGTAGCTACTGCCCCATTGTAAAGAACGTAGAATGTGGAAAGTTTATTGGTACGTTTATGGTACGTGGACGAGAAGAGGTTATTTTTTAGGGTTAAGGTAGGAGTCTTTTTGCGTCCAATGGTTTTAGAATCTTTAATTAAATGTCGTTTCGACATCAATAGCTGAAGTGCCGTATACTCAGAATTTCAATTACTTGCGATAATCTGACAAAAAAATATTTTAAATAAATGTTGATCAGTTCTCGATTGGCTATATATATTAGCTATACACAAAATTTATTTATTATAATCCGTGTCAAGACGAATTCAACGACCTTGGTATGACCTTGAAGGCAAATTCAAGAAGAAGCGTGTGCAGACGCGAAGACAGAAAGGTCTTTTATGTATCGTAAAATATCAATGCGATCCGATATTGTCTAATAATGTTTAATACAAATATACTAATATTAATAGTATCTAAATGATACAAGTGTTAAATACTTTAATTTTCTTGAGCCACAAACACATATTTTAACAACAATAAATGAAGAGAATAGCACCGAGCATAGAAAAGCGTGGCGGTTTTCTTTCGTGTCGCTTTTCGGATCGACAAACAGGAAACGACTACCGGGCACGTAAGATCCATGAAACGCAGGGACGGGGGTTTGAAAAGCCCTATCGACGCCGTTCGACGAAATATCAAAAACCACGGCCGATTTATCGCCGCCGAAGGAAAGCCCCGCCACGTATCGTGGGATCATTCTTCATAATTCCGCAATAAATCTCCGCGGTCGCCCTACGACTGGCGATTTATTCCGCAACGAAACCAGACCAGGCGCGTAGCGATATCTGGCCGACGATCGGGGGCCCTGCCCCTTCAGAAATACGAGCCGTTCATTACGACTGCGGCGCGTGCCCATTTATCTTTGTTTCGCGATGTAAATGGTCTTGTATTTCAATCGTCTTAGATGTGTCGATAAGAGCTGACTGACTCTATCGAAGATTTTGGAAGTTTCGATTTACAATAGGATCGTCAGGAACAAGGAGGAGATTTTTGTGGGACAGTTGGAAGAATGATCTTGTTCGTGATGTCGCGTCGTTTGTGGTTGGTTAAAAATTAGACCACGTTGTAATTAAATGTAGATTGTATTTATTTATTGGTACGAACTGCTGTATTTTGTATCTGTGATAGATCATTTTTGTTAAGTTGTCGTGTTGCTAGAGTTCATTACTTGAGCTTGTCACAGCGGTTCTTTCTTCGATACGCGAAGATATTGGAACAGGTGTCGAATCAATTGTGTTTTGAACGACGGTAAAATATGTTCTGTCTTAACAATTTAACGTTCGCACGTATACTCAGTCAAATGTCGCCAGGGCCAGGAAAAAGAATGGAAATTTAAACGAAAGTATGATTTATTTTCTGTAGTCTACAAAATAAATTTTGCTCGTTTTGAAACCGTTTAAGAAATACAAGCCTTCAAATATTGCGATTTTTACACATTTTCGTGAAAATGGATTGTACATTTGAATTTTCTTCTTTGGAACTATTCACCCCCATCGACCTGTTCTTTTTTTCATTTTAATCGAGAGGGATTGCTCTTTCTGAATATATTTTTATTTGGAGCAGATCTGATTTTTGCAATATTACAATCAACCGTACAGGTCGTCTACCTGATGCGGTATGAGTCGGCTGTCTCTAATATTTTATTATGACGCTAATCGAAAGAACACCAGAATGAAACTTAACTATTTTATAGAGAAAACTTCAAGGAATGCAATGATAATTTTTTAGATTTTTAAAACCGTGACCTTGAGGTAGTATTTGCAAAATAAAAATTTACTTATAATTTTTAATATTACAAAACTCAATTACAATTAATTATAATTTTTAATATTACAAAAATCTGCTCCGAATAAAAATATATTCAGGAAGAGCAATCCCTCCTGATTAAAATGAAAAATAGAACAGGTCGATAGCATAAATAGTTCGAGAGGAAAAAATTAAAATAAAAAACAACAATAATAACAACACATTTAATACAACAAATTTAATAGTAATTTAACAACAAATTTAACGTTGTTTCTTTTTGTGATAATTATTAAAGCAATCACCTACATGTAACGATACTTGGCAAATCTTACAGATAAAAAAATATGTAGATTTCATTATTTTAGTTCCATAAAGTCTTTTAAAATTAATTCTTAAAATTCTTAAAATTAATTCTAAAAATGTTAATTCTATCCAGGATTCTATCCTGTTATTAAAAATAAGCTTAATGGAATGTAGTATTTTTCTCCTTGTTTAACAAATTTCTACGCAAATAAATAGCTTGCGTAACCGTCCACGGTACTTGCTAGTCGACTGTGAACGAAATCCCGGAGAAATACCGCAATTGTTCCCTACATCAATCGAAATTAACTCAATTCTGCCATCGATTAATGGGCCAATTCAAGTTAAAGGATTCCGTTTCAAGGGGTACCGTGATTCGTGAATATTCAATCGACCGACTTCCGACATATTCATTAAGTCGCAGGAAGAGAAAGTTTATCCGTAACAAATCGTTTAATTGATTTTACGGTTCGCCGACGTCTCAAAGACGATTACTCGCCTTGCCATCGGGTCACGAGTTCATTAGTGCACCTCGAGGCACCTTCTCAATTATGCAAAGCAAATTGAAGGACCTTCGGCAAGTAAAATACGCGCGTCTGGAAAAAGGTAGCCGCGACAAAGGCTGCGAAAACGTTGCCACTTTTAACGAAGATGCGGGTAACTTTATAGGACGCTCGACATTTTCCATCCACCATTTTTCTTCTCTTTCGTAGACAGAGTTTTGCGAAATTCAAAGTCCTAATTCGCAATGAAAGTATTGCTATAAAATCTGATTTCGTTTTTAGAACGTTTAATGTATATGTTTTTTATGCAATTACAAGCGTGAGATGTCTGAACTTTATAAACTTGCAGGAAAAGTAATAAAAAGTAAAAGTTAAGATATTACGTATATCCTAACTGCAGTAACTCAAGTTTAAAAGATCAAGTAACACCCCAGAGTTTCACCCTTCTGATCCAATCTATATGACTGTTAGACATGCAAAAAAGTTTCCCACTCAAATCTTTCATAGGATTTAATAGATAATGACATGATGCATGGACCAGTAGAAAATGTTAATTCAAAATCGCGGTATGTTTAAATCATTTTTATTTAACGGTCATAGCATAATATATGACGCTAGTTAATAATAAAGAATACTCGATCCGGTATATAAAATATACAGGGTGCAAAAATTCGTTACGTTTTGAGGGGTCACTCGTGTGGAAATCAATTGGAAGTAATTTTTTAGATACAATTTTTAAAATACGTGTTCTTATAACATTCTCGATGATGAATTAAATGGTGTAAAATTGAATTTGAAAAAAGAACTTTCGACGACTGTATAGCGAAAAGGATATTCATTATGCTATCAACTGCGAAAGAATGTCTGGAGCTGATACAGACGTCTGTTCCTCGTACGAAATTGTATTATGAAATAATTAACTGGAAACCGTGCTTAATTTAATAAGGTACTTTCTTTGGAACTTTTGTTAACCAATGTCATCATAACTAGATAGGAGATAAGTTCGAGCTCGCGAACCTCGGACGAGGCTTTTACAAAATTAGTTTTCTTTCGCGCGGAGACGATCACAAGTTGAAATCTGTTTGTGCTTTTGAAGCACGAACCGCTCGTTGGTATATCGATTCAATATTTGCACTTCAGAGACAAACTGAGAACCAAAAATTTCAAAAGTTTAATATTTTAAGTAGCTATGAAGAATATCAAATTAATTTAGGGACTGAAGTTATTTTTCCAAAGTTTTTAACGTTTAGATAATTAACATAGTTTTTTTCTGAGGCGCAGACATTCAGATTTTTAAAAAACAGGAAGGTTGCACAACTTTGCTTCTAATTCTGGAGACGCAATAAAAAATATAAAGTTAGTTGGTTGACTGAATTTGTTAGTTACAAGTTTTCGACATTTAACCCTTTGCAGACCAAATTTTCTGATTTCAGTACATTTTTGTCGAGCCTCACGCGACATATGACCGCAAAGGGTTAAACTTAGGATAGTTTGTCTCGCAGCCCAACGATTCAGATATTTGCAACTAAAGAGGTTGTACTCCTGCCTCGCTTATAATTTTTAAAAATCTTTTTTGGCTTTAAGGACAACCTAGATTCTGGGTTAATTAAAGAATGTTAACCTGATATTAAATGTAGTCTTAATTATTGCTATATGTTATATTTGTACATATGTAGATTATTGTTTGCATTAATTGTTTCGTTCAAGAATGGAATATTTACTACTCGTGTCATCTTTCAGGATGACCCTTCTTTAAATTTATCTGAAAATTATTTCCTTTTGGCAAAAAGCAAAGTAATCCAGAATTTTCCATTTAGACTCTCAATTTTGGAAGGATAAATAAATTACAATTAATTATTTCGTAAGCTGTCTGTTTATCATCAATTTTATATTTTTAATAATAAAAAACAAATAATAAACTTTAAACAATATACATAACCTAAAATATACTTCATGATCTAACGATTTCAAATTATTCCTTCAGATATTAGACACGAGTAATCATTCCTTCTTTTACTTAAACATTTAAATAGTAATTACTTTCTCAGTTCAGTAATCATCTCCATCAAAATTTCTTTAAACAATGCAATGTTAATAACGAAAAACAAATAATAAACTTAACAATATATACATAACTTGAAATATACTTCATGATTTAACAATTTCAAATTATTCTTTCAGATTTTTGACACGAGTAATCATTCCTTCTTTTACTTAAACATTTAAATAATAATTACTTTCTCAGTTCAGTAATCATCTCCATGAAAATTTCTTTCAACGATGCCCAACCATAATGCTTGGCTGGCATTGCACGACTGGATTGCGGCGGGCTCAGGAATTAACTTCCTCTTGTGGAGAAGGAAATGCATCTCATTAAAAATTCCTCGAAATGATCGACTTATTGTTGATTGCCCTCGAACGTTGCAAGAGGAGAAGAAAATTGGCCGTCCAGTCTGAGGAGCCAGCGAGGGCCAGTAAGATGGTAAAAAGATGACTGGCTCGGTTAACGAGAAGTTATGAACACCGCGGCCGACTCGTCCGGCAATAATTTCACCACTCCTAAGAATGGTTTTTATTGTTCGTGTCGTAACTCTGGCTCTTTTGCCTGAATACGTAGCTCATGTTCTTGTTGTGCGTTGCTCCTCAAGTACTTGCTACCATTGTTTAATGTCGACAGGATGGGCACTCCTTATGCTTCCCGGTTCCATTGTATAATAGAATTTTAGGGCAGCAGTTCGAGAATCGTAATTGCGAAATTTATCGCGTTTCAGACGGAGGTAAACTTTTTGTATGTTACAGACGTCAAAGGATTACTGTTTCTTTGTTCAAAGGTAGATTCTACAATTTGTTTTTTAATACTTTAACAATTTTATTGTGATACTCTTCGGGGGTGATATAATTATTAGGTTGGTGCAAAAGGAATTGCGGTTTTCACATTGTCAAACTTTACCGTTTAAAATTTCTATAAATTTGTAAATAAATATTGGCATTGCATATATAAGCCTCGGACAATATTTTCGCTAAGGAAAAAGTTGTTTCAAATCACCTCCTGAACCACCCCTTTCAAGGTGTTACAACATTATTGGGACACCCAGTATAACATACAGATAATGTATGTTGAATATATTCTACAATTATTATAATAATACTATTTAATCTTGCATGAGGGCACTTTTGATTATGTTTAGCATGTGTTCATTACATTCGTTTATATAAAAAATGCATAAAAACCGTAATCTACTTTCTGTATTTTATTTTGTAAGTACATTTTCTTCTATAATTTCTGAAATGCATACATGTTTTCTTTTTCGTATGTTCATCTTGATAGTATACCACATTATAAAATGAATCTTTCAAATGAATCATAGTTTCTCGCTTATATATTCATAAAACAAATTCATAAATTTGTGATACTTTCTGAATTACTCTACATGGTTGCACCGCACGTTTCATTGGATAGAATTATCATTTATTTGAATTCCAAAACTAATTGTAAATATTGGAAATGGGGTGTGATGAAAGAGTAAAATACCGAGTTTATTTAAGAAAAGTTTTAATATTATTACTAAATTTTACGAGTAAGCTGTGATCTTTACGAGGAGCTGGTCACGACTAACAGACAGACGTTATAAGTAGACCGCGGATCTTTATGCATTTATAGAAAATTTGAATGTGCGAGAAACTATAAAATGCAAACGATATGCAAGAATATAAAAAAGATTGAAAATAAAGTTCATATTATAATATTTGCAAAATAAAATAAATTCCTAGTTACGTTAAATATAACATACGTGTATGTTCAGTAAATAAAATTCGTTCATAAACAGAAATGTGTCATTTTTTCCTTTTTTTAATTTTTTAACGATTACTGAAGGGGCTTAATCGGATTAGTATAGATTCGAAGAGGGGACGAAGTTGGATTCGGGGAATTAAGATTTATTATTCAATTGATCGGATTCTGTTTCATTTAAAGCTGCTAAACGTCTAGCAGACGGAACGTTTGCTCCGGAGACATCGTTCGCTAAGAATCTAATTGCAGTTGTCATTTTCCTGGTCGAAAATTATTCCGTCGTTGGCGTACAGTCGATGCTCAAGCTATTCTGTTTGATAACGTGCCGTTTGAGTTTCCCTGCGACCGTGCATCTTGTTTGAAAACCGGCTCGAAATTGCTGTTCGCAAATAATTTCGTACTGCGAACGTTTGCGCGTTTCGGAGTTGCTTTATTTAGAATCACCATTGGATTTTCGTTTACGGTCGTAGAAGGGCCACGTTTCATCTTCCTATGTACGATTCGACGTTGTTTTCTCGTTTCGCAACAATTCTCGACGGAACAATTTCGTCTAAAGTCTGCTTGTTTTAAGTGTTTACGGATAAATATCTCGGAAAATATAAAAAACTAGCCGCGCTCCGCGGTTACAACCCCGTGGAATACTATTCTTATTCACGTAGGTGCAATAATTACTGTAGTGTTTGTGTAAGAATGTAGTTAGGTACTTTGTTACGATAGTTAATCTAGGTAACAACGTTTGTACCAACTACCTGCCTTTTCAATCGAAGTTTCCAACTCACAAACGCGTCAATTTTACCAGTTGTCTTTTTAGGGAAGAACGTAAAACCGTATCGATCGAATTTAAGAAGAGAAGCACGAGCTGCGAATGAAAAGGGAGGCTCGACGCCATTCGGAGTCAGCGATATATTAAATGATAGGCGGTCAGGAGAACAGGTTTCAATCTATCGTTTTGCATACGAGAGCGATTTGGCTTCCCCGCCAACTTATTTCTTCCGGTCGTGACTGGCTCTCAGTGAAAGCACTTCCCCTCGGAGGCGGTGGTACGAGTCAAAATTGCTTTTCTATTTTCCGAGTAACTCATTACGCTTGGCAATACGCGTTTCCCGTTTCACTCGAGTTGCTCGGGCCAAAGGCATACCATTCAGAGCTGGATTAACTTTGCGCGTTTATCGAACGGAACGATATTTCAAAGTATCGATGCTAACGAAGTATTTTAATCAAACTTTCCGTTAAAAGCGGATAATCTTATCGCCTATTATCTTCGTTACTATGCATAGAAAGGAGAATAAATAACGAGACGTAAAAGAGTTTATTATTAATATTATTCAACGGGTTAACAAGGGGAAAATAAAATAATGACAAGAGTTTGGCTTTTGACTAGGCACATTGTATTTATTACTATGTTCAGTGAGAAGATCAAACAGTGAGGCATAGAGGAACATGTAATTTTTGTTAGGATAATTCGCAAAAAGGTATTTAGTAGTTTGCCTGTAATTAGAGAGTCGAATTGAAAATGCAGGTTGAATTCCTTTGCTTCTAATTCTAGAGACGCAACGAAAAATATAAAGTTAGTTCGTTGATTGAATTTATTTGTTAAAAGTTTTTAACGTTTAGATAGTGTTAGATTCCGATTTATTTCAAGTTCGGTTTCTGATACAATTCGGTACTTAGAAACTAGATTACCGCTACGTTTCTACTTCTGTTGTGTTATGTTACGAAAAAGCTCGAGAGAGGAGTTTTGGTGTGCCTTATAAAGGTTCGTGTTTAAGGATTCAGAAGGTGGTGGAAACAAGGGTAAGGACCAATGAGAATCGTACGATGTTAAGGAGTCGGATGTGTTATTCGGAGTTAGTGAGTAAGGGTACAAGGGTCGGATGCTTAGTTGGTGTATGGACGGATGACTAGGTTTGAAACTTAAAAATATTTACTTATCCCATGAAGATAAAACTACTGACTAACCTAAAGTAGTGAAGATTAGATGGTACAGTACAGGAGATACAGATTAACCTAAACGATATTCAACAATAGTTATCATATGTAGTTTTCTTCTGAGGCCTTTTGCAGAAAATCTGCAAAAATTCACAAAAAGGTATTTAATAGTTCACCTGTTATTAGAGAGTCTAAATAACAAATATATTGTATGTTGTATGTATGACAGACACGCATTGACTTCGATAGTTTTATTGTTAAACTCCGTTACAGGAGATCTGTATCTACTAATTCTCCCTACGACTCAATTATTTCATAGAAATAAGAAATTATAAAAGAAACCATAATTTTTGTCTAAAAATTTCAGACATCTTCACCCGTAACTCGTTACAGACCACGCTCATCATAGTTTCTACTTTCCGAACTGTTACCGTTGTACCAAAAATAACGTAACAACGATGCGGTGCGACGCGCAAACATCTCCGCCGCGAATGATCAAAACGGAACGTACCGAAAGACAGGCTCGTAAATAGAAGATGCCGGAGGAAAGGAACGATCGAACAACGGGTCAAGAGGAGATTTAGTTTCTCCTCTTTCAGACAATGGGAGAACCTCCTTCGACCACGCGAGCTCTCTTAAATAACCTACTCAATTATTTATTTCTGCCTTTCTCTGCTCCGCCGGCGGCCAACTATACCAAATTCTTCTTTTGTTCTGGAAACAGGCAACTGCGAGCCCGTAATTTAGTCCCGCCGAAACGTGGAGCCGTAGTAGGTGGAAACGCGAGAACGGTAATGAAAAAGTATGCGCTGGGGCTGGCGAGCTGACTGGCTGATTTCCGTTTCCCGTACAGAGAGTGAAAGAAAGAGAGAGATAGAGAGAGGTGAGGATGGGGGGGGGGGGTCGATGGTGAGACACCAATATTTTTCAATTACCAGCCGGCACGAGTTTATTTAGTTTGCGTACAATTGCTGCGACCTAGCGCCGCCCAGATTGAATTAGTCGACGTCGAATAAAAACAGTGATTCGAGCATCAACGCGTTGCTCGACTCGCCTCGACCCTGGAAAAGCTGGTAAAATGTTTATGGATTCTGCTCGTTCGAGAGGTTCCTGGGGTTGCTCGGATCATGGTGAATCATTGACATAGCCGGTGTGAACACGAAGCTCGAATGATGAAAGTGTAATCGGGTTGCTACGTATCGGAGCTAATGATGGCTCAATTGTTAATTCTCACCGTTGTATCAAACAACATTTACTGTTGGAATATTTGTTAAGATTAATCTTTGGCAGCATAACGTGGTTAATCGATGGAGAGTAAAATAAGAAGAGACACATTTACGTTTTAATATATTTAGTGCGTTGTTAAACTATTAGTTAGATTATAAGTATACAAGCATGAATACAAAGAAGAACCGGTAGAGAGAGAAAAAAGAAAATCGGATGGACTACTGCGGTAGTCAATTCCACTCCTTTGATTTGAATCCAACAATATTTAGTATAAGTCCACCTTTTATTTTACTACAAAAATAAATGTACTTGTTAAAGTTGCCGCCTCGTCGCTCACCTGTATGTATCTATGTACGTGTGTCCGACGTGTAAACACATCGGAAGGTGAGGGCGGGCAGTAAACAACCGACAAGCATTGTCTGTACTTGTTTTTCTAATAGAGTATAAAGAGAGAGCGAAATACGTGCACGTGGCTGCGAAAATTTCAATTTTCAGTTTTTCTTTAAATAGATTAATTTTTGGTATGTTTTTATTTTGTCTCATATTTGTTTATATCGTGTGTATGTAGGTCCTTTACCTGTAGCAGCAATAAAGGCCCAAGGAATCGTTACATACTGTCGTGTAATTTCTGTTTATTACTATTTACATGTAGTTGTCAGAACCCTTAGCTTTAGCAGGAAAGTGTTTGCTTGCATTTTTCTATCCATGTCAAGGTATTGCTTGGTTTTATTACTCGCTACGGTCAACTTGAAAACCCAGACCTTCTATCCACGTCACTGAGATTTCCATTTCCACCCGAATTTTGTCAAACCAATAATAAAATCAGAAACTGTTCTTCTATCTATCATAGAGACTTCCGAGAATATGTAAAATATCATTGAATATAAAAGAAGAAGTTAAGAAACTACAATTTCACACAAAAGTTTTTTGGGAAATTGATCGGTGTACGAATACATTCTACACCCACTGTAAGTGCACCACTCGACCAATAATATCATATTTTGCCTCAAGGATGTTGCTTACGCCTGAAAACCTCGCTTCCTATCAATTACGTTTTTCTAAATTATATTCCAATCGTGATAGAAAAGTTACCAATAGACGCAAGGGGTTAATAGGCAGTTCCATCACTCCGAGAGACTTTCCCTGTCGAGCGATAAACACTTAAACAATCCCAAGGAACCACGTTACCGTCAACTCGCAATGAAACGACACTTGAGCCGGCTTATCGTGAACCGCGAAACGCCGTAACGACGGGTGGAAACTCGTTCACGAGACACGAGAGCAATTTTAACCAAGGAGAGAAGCCTTCGTCCCGAGTGGGAGCTTTCGAACAGCTCGTGGCCGGAAGAAATAAGTTGGCGTGGCAGCCAAATCGCGCCGCGAATGCATAACGATCGCCGTGCGTCCCATTGTTGTGCAGCCTGGAAATCCATTCGTAGGGTCCCATTGTCGCGGTCGGCTTCCTCCGGGTCTCCAGGTCCTTTCCGTCGAGGTGTTACCCTGGAGTCCTGGAAACGGCTAGCGCCGCTAACGTGTTCCGGCGTCGCGAGGATACATGTCCCAGAGTGGACGACTCACGAAAGTACCACGAAAACCATGAATTGTTGTATCCGTGAAAACCGGTAGCTGTTTCTGA
>NC_071982.1:1710330-1720614 GCF_026283585.1 Hylaeus volcanicus
ATTCTAGCCTAGAACTTTCAAAATATCGATTGTTTTTGCATTTTCTCAAAGTGTAGGCCTTTAAAAATATATCTACGAAAGGATTTTGATGAATTTGGAAAGTTAACGAAGTTGGGGACGTCTAAATAGAACGAAGTTCGCAAACGCGTTCATCTCCTGTTCATTTGAATACTGCATTTAAAATTCTTTTGTAGTTTTCAATACAGTTTCTTCGTTGGTTATGTGTAAAACGTGCAAAAGTGACATTCATTTTCAACGAGCAAGTGCAACGAGCAAACGCAGATAATCTGGTTTAAGCGTGGAATGAATGATATTGTATTGTAAACACTGAAAAATGCAAAATATTTCGTCGCATAATAGAAACTGTCACGCGAAATATCTCGTCCATAGCATTACATAAGTGACATTCTGGTTGCGAGACAGTAATGTCTTCATAATTGCACAAGCTCGGGACTGACCTTGTGCAGTTATCGTAGACTTCGTATATTCTCTGATGTTTGCCGACGAAAAAATTAAAAAACACTCAAATGGCACCCAAGTGTCGACCACGTAGGTATACAGTGCTCCCTAATCGAGAGTGTAAACCGAGTCTAATCTCGGCAGATTTCGTTTACCGTCCAAATTGAAATCAATCTCTCGCAAATCACATCTCTCTGATCGATACGGAAATACTCATCGGCCACTCGACATTTCCGAATAGCGACCAAAGTGGAGGATCGAAGAGGTCATCGATGTTCGTAACAGACTTTACTCTGGCCGTTTTTAAGCGAAGCAAACTGAGTTTCAGTCGGTGAGTCGATAAAAGCTACGCAAATACCGATGCAACCGAGCGCTCGCCAGTTGCTTCCACTTCACTTGAAACCCGCACATCCGGCAGCGGTTCCGAATCACCAGTAACAACACAGCCCCGCGTGTAAGCCTCTTCGTTGCGCCAAACTACCGCAATTAATACTTAGCGTGCGTTGACCAATTAATACTTTGCCTGACAAGATAAATCTTTGCGCCGCAAAAGTACTCGGCGACTGTTTACCGAGCATTCCTAGCTTGCGCTGACATGTTTGGACAACAATTAGGTAACAACGTCTTTCGCGGACTGCTGACTCTTGGCTGGCGTTTCCCGGCAAAGAAAAATCAAATATTAGGGATCTGTGACTTCTATTCAAACTTCCCAGGGAAACGAAGAAACACGGGGTTTGCAATTTTTCTTTAAGTGTCCTCCAATCTTGGACAGAATAAAATAGTGATCTAAGTTTTAGTCTTAAAAAGACTTTCTTGTTGGTGGATGCTTTCTATGCAGTTTTACAAGAAATGTTTTCGAAGTGTTTGCCTCTGATTTTTTTGAAATTTTGCGTAGGTATGAAACATTGAAAAATATTTGACACATATTTTTCATTTTGGTCCGCTTTTATATCGAAGGGATGAAATGACTCCTCACTGTCTATACGAAAGGGTACAAATAAAAATAAAAATACATTGTATTAAATAAAACTTGATGCAAACTCTGTTTTACTTCGTAATTTACTGTACAAATAATATTCTTGTCGAATTATGTTCGTTCGGTGTGAAAAGTTACACGAAAGCGAATGTAATTACGTCATTCTTATGCCCCATTTTCACCCGCAGTCTTCCGAGAGCATTTTAGAGACGGATATTAAAACTTTTGATTTGGTAATAAATCATTTTTATAAGTTGAACATTCGAGACAAACTTTTATACGAAAAAATCTAAGTATTCTATGACAAAAATTGATGAGATTCCATACTCCCACATTATTCCCAGTTGTAGACAAATTTTAATCGAAATCAGAGACTGAACCGTACAAAGATGTAGATGATATAAGTTTAAAAAATTGAGACTTTCAGCTGGATAAAAATCATACTTGATTAAATAATATTTTTATGAAAGTTTGTTTGTTCTTGCTTTGAATTCTTCAGATCAGGGCTTCTTAAACTAAGACTCGCGGCCCCAAATGGAGTCGTTTAGCGAAATTTTGGGGTCGCTACATTTTAATGTAAAATATTTAATTTTCTCTTTTATTTATATTATTGCAAGAAATGCAGATTTGATGAAAAATAGGGTATATCATTTTTGTAACTAAATTAAGTACGATTTTACAACTTTTGGTGCAATCTTCAATTTTATATTTTTGTATGTTTTTAAACAAATTCTAAAACTATATTTTTTCACATGTATATATATTCTTGCCTAATCAATAAATCATCACAAAATATTTACGTATCTTTATTCTATATTCTTTGGGTTTCAAACAAAAAATCACAATCATAAATGGGATCGTGAATGAAAAACTTTAAAATTTGATTTCATTAATTCTATTTCTAGAGATTAGATTTTCAGAGGTAAGAAGGAATAGTTTACCAGAGAAATGAGGACTACTCAGGATCGATTTTTCCTGCTTGCCGAATGGATTTCACAAATCGAATTTTGATACTGTTATTCGGAGTCTTGTTACGGACGTCGACCTTGTATTGGAAACCCTTTATTGCGTTTACGTTTTCCTGGGTAGAAATATCGCGTCGGAATGAAACAAAATTGGTTTCTCAGCAAACTCCTTTCTTATTTCTTTCCGTCAATGATGTTGCGGCTGTGATAACGTAATCTTCAGAGGTGAAGATTAGTTCTAATATCATGGACGTGGCAAAAACGTCTAGTATGCTATACGTTTGATAGATTATGAATAGTTCTTTCACTTTTCAACTGTTGACGTTAAGAAGACATCGGAAAATAAATTCGAATCGAAATCCTTTTTCAGTTCACAGAGTGTTTTCTTTATCTTCTATGGATATAACTTTGTAATATTTATTCTGTTACTCAATTTTGGTAGCTACATCGTACAATTGTAGACATTATTAATATCCAGAAATATTTGAAAGGTGTACTGATAACGCGATGTAGATTGGAAAATATTGAATTTCAGATCATAAAAATTCAAAACACATAGTTCCAATATTTTGTTATATCGAAAGCTGTTAGTAATATTAAATAAAATATACAGTCGCACTTGTTTTTGTATAGTAGATAGGGACTGCATGAAAAAATTTCCAGTTAGTAATATTTATTTTAAGGGAGCACTTATGTCTAAAAATAAAATGTATCTAAATAGAAAAAATAATTAATTTAATTTTAATCTCGCTGAAAAATTAATCCTATCTTAATGGTCAAAAGATGTATCTGGATGACCTGGATGTATCTGGATTTGAAGAAGTTTGACTAAATTAAAGAGTTCCTTTGTAATTTCCAAATTAATTTTTCGTTATACATATGTATATGAATAAGCTTATACACGTATATATTTATGTATACATCGACATATTTATACAAACATTCACTTGGAAACATCAAACCATTTAATTAGAACAAATTTCCTCAATAGACACGGAGGGTGCTGATATTTATGGGACTGACTGTTTGCAAAACAAATCGCACAAAAACAAATTTTACTGCAAATCGCTTCATATCGATCTTAATACTATCATGCATAGAATTAATTGTACTGCCGGATTCTAGCATAAAAAATTGCCAATTCTATTAAAAAGAAACCGTTGAGCTTCTTAACTCATTCATTCTCTCACCTCTAAAAAGCTACTCCCATAAAATGATGTTCCCCTCAAATCCATTTAACTTTTTACGACGGGGTGGAAGAAATGGCCTTGTTGGTCCCTATAGGTCTCAAGGACTTTAGTCTTTAGCTTAAAAATGATCTATACCACTGATGTACATCCCAGGAAAAAATCTTTTTATGGTTCATTTACCCGAGGCCACATAATTTCTTGTTTACAACTTTCTTCTTCTTTTATATTACTTTTTTTACTCCCCTTATTCTCTCCCTAGCTGAGTATTGTTATGCTTAGATTATAATTAACCTCTCTGTATTTTTCGAAATATTTTTCCTTCTCATTTTCTTATTATATTGATCGTATTTATAAAATATCATTATATTGTTTATATTCTTCGATAGCTAAGCTCCTATAACCTTTAAATTTATATTCCAACTATCCTCGCACATTTTTTCGTTCAACTTGGAGGTGATTACAATGATCGATCAAAATATGCATAATCACACGCTTAATTAAACTCACGTTTATTGCTATTGATTTAACGATTAAAGAATAAGTACAGTCAGGTGCCTACTTAATTCTAATTCGAAACATTTGCTATTATCAATAGTTTTGGAGAATTAAGGGGCAGATTTCAATAAAGCATCCTGCCGCTATTTATCAACGCTGCACAGTGGATGAATACAAACAGTGATCGATTGAAAATCTACAACTTTCCTTCCATATACATTTTTATGCAATTTTAGGTTAACTCAATACAGAGTTAAAATTAGAACAAATTTCGGTAAGAATTCATCCGGCTCGATTTTCTGCTGACTTTGAACACCTATCACAAAAGATCGAAAGAAAGTATTATAAAACGAATTTCACCATATTATAATTCAATTAATTCTCTTTCGACACATCTCAGTACTTTTTAAATTCACGACACATTACGACATTACGAAATTCGACTTGTGTCCTACTGTGCGCGTCGTGTAATTTAAGTCCAGGCCCCAATAAGGCAACCTTGCTCTAAATAGACGAAAGAATTACCAGCCATCTCGCTTGACGAGCAGTGTTCCGTTGCATACAACATGCAGTCCCTGGGCTCCCTTCGTTCTCCGACGCAGTTAACCAGGAAAACTCGGCGAACTCGCTGTTGCGAGTCTCATTTACTGGCTCCTCTCGCAGGCCGTTTCTACTCTGTACTTTATGAGTTTGCGCGAAGTCGATCTAGCTCGAGCTCCTTTTTACATCCGCCAAGATTGCTTTCGCGAAGTAGCTTCTGCTGGAACCTGTTTTTTCGCCGCTCCGTTTTGCTGGTGTAGGGGGTATATTAAGGGGTATACCTCCTAGTGGCGGGGAGGATTTCTGTGCATTTATCGTAGACAAATTTGTGCAGTTATGGAGACATTACTGTATCTCGTCCATAGAATCGTAAAAATTGCTTTTTGGTAGCGAACGTCGTTCGATGTATCGAAAGAATTAATAATTTTAATCTCACTGCTAAATCAAATACATGTTTTTTAACGGTTATACACAATGCACCTGATTTGTCTCAAGCATTCTTCAATAACGTAGAGCTACCTTTAACGAGTCGGTCCACCTAAATCCCCGTTCCTCGCGAAGATTAGGTTAAGCGAAAGCCTTTATCGCCTTAACGATGATCGACGTCCTGAATCTTGGTTCTGAATCGCTAAGTAAGGTCTTCTGTATAACTCAGGGTCGTCTTTTGGCCTTCTAAGAAGTGTCGCGAGTGACGAGCAGTTAGCCACCAAAAATGTTGAGTCACTTCGAACGAAAGTTTTGAAACTCACAAAAAGACGTGTTACAGATTACCCCTGACAGTTCATGCAAAATCTCTTTTAGACCGAAGCGATGAACAAGGATTTCCGAAAGCTTTCGCGGTGCCTTCGTTATCAGAGACTTCGATTATCGTCGAGTTTTCGAACGTTACTTAGAATCTTAATTCGTTTCGGAAGTTGAACGTGTTTCTTTGACTGCCGATTTCGTGAAACTCGTGTTAAAATTAGAAATGCCTTCTAGTAATTTTGATGTTAATTATTGGAATATTGAATGTCAGAACAATCTATTCTAAGCTGTTATGTGATTGTTCTTGGGTTGTAAATCTAATTTAAAATCACAGATATAGGTATTATACAGGGTGTTTCGTTTAAATTAGATAGGTTCAATATCTCATGAGGGGATGAAAATACAGGGTGTCCTAGAAGTCTGTAAGAACCGGAAATGGGGGGTAGCTAACACGATTCTGAACAACAATTTCCTTTGGTTATCCCTCATTGTGAAATTCCTCATTGCTTAAATAAACCAGAAGAATTATTTTTACTTACAGGATGTATTTCCATTTTAATCACCCCACTATGTAGTACATACGTTCATCTAAGTGTTTGCTAATTTTCCTAGCTAAAAGTACCATTCAGATGTCAATCGAGTACACGAATAGCAACCGCGTTTAAGAATGTCGTTAGATAGCACCTAGATTTCTTCAGCAACCAAAATTACATCGCAGTGGAAACTTTTTGCTCTCGCAGCTCGCGTTGATTCGCGTCAGTTTGACGTCTTAAATATGCCTCGAAAATAACTCCCTATCTTGTCTCAAATTCTTGACACGTTAAGTCGTTCCTCAAGATCCAATACCAAGACGTATCTTGTCAAACTCGTGTCTTTTCGATTCGAGGCGTCTTCGAATTCTAATTCCAGTATGGGGGAATAGTGAAACATCGTGAATCGTGTGTCGGTATTTTTTTTTTTTGCTACATCTTCCCCCGAGTCTTTGGGTATACATCACTCTGGAGCCACGGTGTAATTGGATTTAGCGTGATCTTCGGAAAACCTCTCTGCATCTCTGTCCGTTCTTCTTGGGAGAAGCCTCTCGATTCCAAGATTCGAAGACACTTTCGAATCGATGGTTCACATCCAGATAGGAATACTCGTGAGACGAAGAACGAGACGGGGATGCTGTCGGAGGTGTGGGCGGAATCTGTCAATCGGGAGTAGAAAAGACTTCTGACGAGGGTAGCTCGTAGCGTAATGACCGATCGCCTCGATGAGGGAGAATATGTGGTCGACAAAGATTCTCGAAGTAAAATGGAATCTTCTTTAGATATTTTAAATTCTTTCTCTTTATAGGATAAAAGCTATGTGAACCTGGCACCCGATTTTCAAAAATTAACTTTTTTGTGCGGAAAATAATAGCATTTCGTTTGTAGTTGATTGTAGTAACAATAATTTCGTTTGTAGTTCCATTATTTAATAATAATAAAAAAATGAAAAAAATGACCAGCACCCGACATAGAGATATCTAAAATACGTTTTTAAATAAAAGGACCTATCTTACCATGTAATACTAAAAATTTTGTTGTCAATTTAAATACTTATTCTACTCAAAATAAAGCGTAATTTCACGGTACTGGTAGGAAGAAATATTTTTCGGTGAAATTAGGTATTTTATTAAGAAAAACAGTAATGTTGGAATCGAATGTTGTAATCGATCACCCGACTGACTGTGCCGAGCCTCTCCTTTATTTATACATGTCTCAAGAATGTTGGAGGTCCTTGGAAGGGGTTCGGGGGATGATTTGAAACAGCTCTTACCTTAGCGAAAATGTCCGAGGCTTCGTTAAGGAGATATTAATAGAAAACGCCGACCTAATCACAGCGCGGCTGTCTAGAGCGTAGGCTATACTACTGCGGTCGTCGAGCGCGTAGTCTATACTACTGCGGCTGTCAAGCGCGTAGCTTATGCTACTGTGGCTGTCAAGCACGTAGCCTATGCTACTGCGACTGTGTAGCGTGTGGCCTATGCTCTTTATTAATATCTCCTTAACGAAGCCTCGGACAACATTTTCGCTAAGGACAAAGTTGTCTCAAATCACCCCCCTAACTACGCCACCCTATATTTATCTACATCTTCGCGTTGCACGTTATGTATTCTCTTTTTCACACCCGGGCTTTGCCCGCGCGAGTCAAACGTTCGTATTACATATTTGCTATACGAGAAAGAACGTTTTCTAGTAAAACAACTGCTATGTTGGTAAAACTCGAACAACGAAAAATCCTTTGTCCATTGAACAAATATTGACGTCCTCTAACAGAATAATTTTGTTTGTATATTTCAAATCAGACGTTTTGAAATTAATCGATTTGTAATTATTGTATGTCGAATTTTGTATTGTATGTGTATTGCAAGTGTGTGTATGTCGAAATAAAACGTATTCCTGGAGGTCTGCTCAGTTTTGGCCATTTTTAATTATACCTCGACGAAAAAATGTATACATTAAATTCAACACTCGTATTGTAAAATTGCGTTTAGGTTCAAATTAAAATATGTATTAAAATTTTGGAAAGAAGTTCCTGAATTTTGTCTATGACAACTGCGTGTATGCCCTTAACTTTACCTTTTGATCGCCGCGTTTTATGACTATTTTCAACAGGTTTTACTCCTGCGCAATACAATCACGTCCAGCCAAGATTCCGAAAACCGACGACGAACGAACAAAGACCAACATGGTTCGCATAAAAATCAGCAGGCCGCATTATTTATGTAGTGCCATTTCGCCGCGCCGTTCTCGCCGAATGAACCCAGCATCGTCTAATTAGGATTATCTATGGCCATCCCGTGAATTTACACTGCGAAACGTCCAATTAAGGCGGCGCGATAGACAATGGGATCGCACACTCGCGAAATTACGTTGCCAAGGACGGTCCCATGCAAATAACCTTATGTATTCCCAACGAGGTGTATATGTACTCGCGAGCGAGTACGCACGCCCCCGCTTGGAGAAATTGGAAAAAAGAGAAAAGGGTGGTACGTCTTCGTTGAAGGATTGGCCAAGAGGGTCGATGAGGGGCCGGTCATTGTCCGCCGGAAAAGAGGAGAATGGCCGCGGAATTCATGATAATGCGAGCACCAACGCAGGATTACGCTTTAAGTGTGTGCAAAATCTCGCGGTTATTAATTCGGAAATTAAGTGGGGCACTTTGCGTTTGCTTCTGGAACTTCTCTGTCAACTAATCGCGGATCTAACAAATCTAATCTATTAACTTAGGATAAAAGCAACTAGAACAGAATTCTTTAAGAGAGGACGGTTCAGGACAAAGGGAAACTTATATTCTGGAATGTTTTATGTCAAAGTTTAATTCGAATGTTATATATACAGGGTGTTGATTAATATGTGGAGGCGTTTTTGAGGATGGAATTTCCACACTATTTTGTTATCTGAGGCTTCGTTATCGAGATATACACAAGCAGTTATGAAAACATTTTTTTATAGCTCCAACCCCTCATGACATTTAACCACTCCAATTTAAATGAAATACCCTGTATATACTCCATTTTAGTCTTCAGTTTATTTACCTGCTAGTATCCTTACTAATTACTTCGAAGATGGTTCGATATACGAAAAAGATGACGATGAATCATAAGATATACAAGGTGTCCACGTTAAAGTGCGACAGTTGTGATATTTCAATAACTATTAATGATACGAAGAATTGTATGTAAATTACAGGATAAAATGGGATCTCTATCGTGGCGCAAGCGAAAATATTTTCCCGAATAGTAAGAAACATGGAAAGTATTACATGATCCAAAAATAAATATATAGTTTCATTTGTATAAAATAATTTTTGGAAAAGAAATATAACCGACTTCGAAAAAATATTAAAATTGCACTAAAAAGTATGAAAGAATTTCTATTTAATTATATTGTACGAGTATTTCGCACATGTCCTTAGCATTCAAATGGTATAACAGAAACAAGTATTATTGAACCTTGTACTTCATTAAATCTACTTAGTACCGGATTCCACCATCGCATAGTTGAACTCGCTCGTCAAAATACATGAGGCGGTACTCTTATTCGCTGAAAAGAAGAATTTTCTGTCGTTATTTGCCAGAGAAAAGGAGGATGACACGGAAGTCGAAATAATGATGACGTGGGAACGAGAAGAAAAAGTAGTGGAAGTAAAATGTTGGGCGAAATTTAAAGACGGAAAACAGGAGGCAGCGACGAAAGAACGTAATACATATAGAGGAATCTTAGCTGTGCGATAAAATATTTGTCTTCAAATTGCTTTGATTAACAAGCTAACGGGGTCGTGCAATCGCGTTATATTCCATTTCATTTTATTTGCCTTGCCAAATTTACGTGAAAAAAATAGAATATCGCAGAATGGATCGAGATTTCTCGAAAAACACAAGAAAAAATACAGTTTCCCTTTAATTAAACATTTAGTTTATTTCCGCTGTAATTATACATAAGAAAAGATAATATTAGAGGGACCGAAAAGTAATGTCATTTCGTTTACACTAAATTCAAACAAATACATTCTTAATAAGTTTCTATTTTGAATCAATTATGTAATTACCCTCGTTATCAACAGTCTTTTGTTATGTAGTGTGTAAATTTTCAATGCCAGATCGATAAAAATCAATGAGCTGATGAATGATAAATAAGTAGAGTAAGGTCTCCATAAATGCTCAAATTTCTCTACTATAAATGCACAGAGACCAGCCCCACCACTGGGTGGTATACCTCTTGAGGGGTCAGGGAGTTCGATCGCCGATTAGTGTAAACATGATCTGGGATCGGACTACTCGGTGAGACAATTTAATGCAATGGTGAAACTTTTTTATTATTAACTTTTTTGTTGTAAACCTTTTACCATCATATTCTTGACATTTTTCTGATTAAAAGGAGACCAA
>NC_071982.1:1720624-1747766 GCF_026283585.1 Hylaeus volcanicus
CTTTTACCATCATATTCTTGACATTTTTCTGATTAAAAGGAGACCAAACACGACGTAATTCGCAACGAATATATATTTGTAACGCATATTTATTTGTAACAACTTATTATGTATCATATATCGTAGAACACTAACTAAAAAAAGATGCATGGTTGATATCATCCGAGTTATATCGTGTTTGGTCTCATTTTAATCGATAAATGTGTATAATATGATGGTAAAAGTTCTATCGCCATAAATTTCAAGCTTTCAAACCATCTAAACTTCTTTTCATCATTAGTCCTCACCTTTAATATCGACTAGGACACCCTGTATGAAATTGAAGCAAAACTTGCAAGAACTTATCACGGGGAATTAGAGCAAAGGGGCGAAACGAATGACGGAACGACGTTACAGATCACGAGACGCGGAATTTCGCGTGAAAAATGTTTCTTGCAATTTCCCTGACAATACGCTGTACCATTTTCGCGAAACAAATAACGCATTTCTTTATGGAGACGTTTGCTGCGTCACTTCTGCTTTACTTGAAAGAACAATGTCGAAAAATGTCCATTCGTGACACTGGTAGGAGAAGAAACATTTTTGCATTGCAGGCGTCTTTATATTCTGAGGAATCAGGAGATAAACAAAGAAAATCTTACTTTGTAATCATCGGCATGTACACATAATCAAAAATATAATTGTTAAGGATGTTTGGGACATACATTAATATAGTCAGTATTTATTTAAAACATTTTAGATTACTTTAACAAATTTCCCATGGCCTCTAAACAAATTTTGAGTCGTTTCACTAAATCGTTCGAAATTTATAACAGTTTCTATGTGTAACAAATTTACATGTAGTTAAATGGAAAACATGCTGTCAATCAAATTCAAATAGAAAAATGGTATTAAAAAATAGCAATAATAATCTATAAATTTATAAACTACATAGTAGACTAAGTTTCTAAAAAGCCCATACGTAAATAATACTTACTAACTACAGAATTGTTTATAAAAACAAAATTAAAATATGTGAGATTCACCCTATTATCGAAATGAGAAAATGAAAATGTCATTTGTGGTAAAAACGTGACAACATAATGCAATCAGTAAACATTTGCGACACTTGTTAAATCAATTTTTGAAAAATATCAGCTTATAGGTGATGATGAGATGAAACTATTTTATATTTACAGTTTATTTATAGGACGTTTAGTTTCGAAAAGAAAAATTGAAAAGTTAGAAGTTCATTGGAAAAATTGAATTTCAGGAAAAAGATCTTTTAAGTTTTTAATTTTTATCTTTGAAACTAAACGTCGCACGAATAAACTGTAAATATGAACAAATTTTCGTTTTGTCATTCTCTATAAGGTGATATTTTTTTAAGATTCGATTGTTCGACCATTGTCTTTTTTTCTTTAAGAAAACAGCACAGGATGAAACCATTGCGAGATCTCAGGAAAAATGTCTTTTAAGTTTTTAATTTTTATTTTTCAAACTAAACGTCCTACGAACAAATCGTATATATAAAAAAGTTCCGTCCTATCATAACCTATAAGCTGATATTTTTTTAAAAATGCACACGTCTACGTCTTTTAGAATTTCCAACAAAAATTATCCCGCAGTTAAAGGGTTAATCAGGTGCCTCAAAGAGTTAAACGGTTGCCGCCATTTTTCCCAGTGTGTGTCATCTTTCCTCGTGGACGAAATATAAAAATACAACAAAAGTTGCACGAGCCGAAGGAAGAGCAGTGGAGAGAGAAACTAGAAGAATACGACGAGTGAGTCTCGTTAAAAAAGGGGTTGAGAAGGACGACGGGAAGGGGGAACCTGGAAGGTCGGTCATTATCCAACCGGAAACGAATGAATGACGCGAAAGTCGCTGGTAAGACAGAGGAAAGAATGAAAGGAACGCGAACCAGAAGGATCCTTTTGGGGAAAAAAACGCGCGTAAAGGGGAAAAGAAATGACGTGGAGCGGGCCACGGTTCACGAAGTACTTTTTTATCGCTACCAGGAACGTTCCTCCGTGTTATTCAGATCCTCATCGTTGTTCAACCTGGCGAAATGTATTTCATGATTCGTCGTCAAATTGGTGTCCCGTCACTTTCGCTGCTCTCCCAGTCGACTGGAATTTCCGGGAAAAATTAATGAACGTTGCACGCGAAAAAGAGACGACGAGTGTTCCGACGAAAATAAAAAGAAATCGAGCGTGTCAAATCGTGGCGATGTAACGCTGCTGGTTCTATTTGTGTACGAGTTGTTTCATTGGACGATTCTTTGGATTCTGTTGGGTTTTGTATGAAATAAATACACATTGGTTTATAATTAATACATGTTTGATGTAATAACAAGACTGTAATATATTTGAAATGGAACACGCGAACATGAGGACTCGACGTCAACCATACTTTTTGATTCATTTCACTGTGTAATTCTTTGCTTTATTTAACGAAGTCGATATTTATTTGTTTTTATTAGGCTATCGAAACGTCATATGTTTTTTGTAGAATCCATGAGAGTAGTTACTTGTTTGGGCTTTCTAAAGTACAGAAGGAAAACAATACTACTTACCACTTTCTTGGCTTATTATTCGTAAAGTAAAACTGCTACCAACTTGATCAAAATAATATACAACGTTGTCACAGATCACAATTCATATATGTTAGGGTTAGTAAAAAGAGACAACATAACCATATGAAATATAAATAGATAACTAGGGAATACCTACGACTACACATTACAGAAATAAACTGAATTAAACATATTGTACGACACATTGAAAAACACGCACAGTAAAGCGACGTCACAAGAGCGTGAAAAAAGGAAAAGTACGGAAAAGCAGCAAACCAAGAGACAATGCTGCCAACTTATATGAGGCGAATAACCCTTCAATATACATTATTATGTATTACATACATGTATTAATCTGCTTTATTCAACTACTATTCTTTGGGTAGGTTCTGAAGATGATTCCAGAACAAACATTTATTTCATGAACTATATTTTGTATAAAATAGGGACAGCAAAATTGTATCTTCAAGTTTGCGCACACACAGGCTTATCCGCGAATGAATGAAGTAATGTCTACAACCAGTTCGTGTCTAAAATATCCATGGCTTGCTCGCCGTTCTATAGTAAATCGACATTTCCCTGTCGATAGTATTGCGTTTGACATAGCGTTGGAAACGTAGTATTGTGTTTGACATCGATACTTCAGCAATCGAATAACTCGTTTTCAGTGTTGTACGCTTCGGTGATATTTTTCGTTTACATGAAAACGAGTACACAACGCACTCGAATGGGAGGACGGAATTTTGCTGCGATCAAAAGTCACGGTTTTCAGCACAATTCTGACAATTTTGTTGTTTACTCTCTTATTGCTTCGTGAAACGCGCAACGAGTAGATCGACAAGGCTGTGTATTATCCAAAAAAAGTACCAAGATGTCTGTTTTAAAAGTATTGCTTGTTTTTTATATTGAATTGCGTACTAAAGTGTTCAATATATCTTGACATTTTACAATTACGTGTATGTTATTACTGTGTATGTTATACACAGACAAAATCTTGCATATACTATTGGCTATAGAAGTACGTAGTTTTTTATTTAAACAGGAAACAGGAAATTGTTAATAGAAATGAAAGTTTATATTATATAAAACACCCCTGCGTACTTCTATAGCCAATAGTATATAGATTATAACTTCCACAGACGTTTAAAAAGAAAGTCGATTTTAAAGACACGCTATATCACCGCCATTTTGTACTGAAATGGTAATACAAAAATTTGTCTTCATACTTCAACATGTGTTCAATAAACCCTGTAAAAAGAAATCCTATTCCTTTTGCAATACTCCCAACATTAATTATCAAAATTAGGCCTTTTTTCTGATTCTAGAGTAGTATTACTTCTTAAAATAATCCAATATTGAATAAAGTCAATTAACCATCATTTTCTCATCGATTGGCCAACGATTAATCACATTAATATTTATGTGTGCGATACTCTCAAAATTAATGATCAAAATTAGGCCATTTTTCTGATTCTAGAGTGGTGTGACTTCTTAAAATAATCCAATATTTAATCAAATGAATTAACCACCATTTTCTCGTTACTATTTAATTGCATTACTTTAAGCACACTTACTTCCCCTGAAATTTCCTTGCACGCAGAACTGTTACCTGTTATGCCGGAACAAAAGGACCCGTTGTTCGGCCAAATGGGAACAATTTTACACGGTTCCACGTTAAACCCTCGCCTGGAAGTATAAATACGGGACAACGTTCCAGTTCCTCGCAAATCTCTCCATCTAGCCATTATTTTCGATCATATCAATCAGCTAATGGGGACAAGAGGGACAGGAGAGGCTAGGAGGAGGAGGGGGGAGCGTGCAGGAGGATTCGTAATTTTCATTTTGTGTGCAAAGCCGTCGTCGAGGTAGCAATTTTCCCTCGGCGCACATGCAATCGATCACCGTAAATCTAACGCTAGCAGACAACGCGTGCCGCGATGCGATACAAGAGGTGGTTGTACACCTGTATCACGGTATAAGTCGTGGACTGATACACCTGCATTCGAGGCGCGAGCCGTGGTACGCGAGCGTACTAACGCGAAGCGTTGTTTTCGCGCCGAGTGGAGCATATAAACAATTGTTGAGACAGCGAACGGTCCGTTGAGCTGCTCCAAGTTTATTTTCCACGTGGTTAAAAACGATTTCGGTGTCGAGTACCGTTCAGTAAGCCGTGCAAATACTTTCTGGGTTAATCAATTGCGCGAACGATGGGACCTGCAATTTATGGGCGCGTTTTCTGATTTCGTGGAAAATTGAGAGAAATAGACTATCTACTGTTTTCAATTTTCAATAGGCAACTGTTGACGTATCCGCAGTCTGGTTATAAGATAAACCTCCAAAAATATTTTACAATTCGTACAGAATATTTGCAAATGTATATGCTCACGTAAAATAGCTAAATAACCACCTAAATATCTCCTGTATTTTTAATCGCACAATAAAAATTTATACCATAATTGAAACGGTATCGATGGAGGAATACCATGGAAGAAAGTTTTCTTTTTGTCCGTTTAGTTTTCATAGCTTCTTTCAAGGTCATCGTTACTTTTTATTAGGAATAGTTACGTTTTTCTTTTTATCTTGTAGCGGCTGAAAAAATATATTTGAATCTGCTTCACTCATGACCTTCCAAGTGACCTTGGGTACCAAAAATGTGATAAAATTTTAGAATAATATTAGAATCACATTTGAACTTACTATTTATGCTTTATCACATTTTTGGTACCCAAGGTCACCTGAAGGTCATGACTGAAGCATATTTGTATGTATTATTTCAAAAAATAACCGGACAAAAAAAACTTTCTTCTATGGTATTCCCCTACCGATACAATTTGTAGTATGCTATAAATATTTATTGTGCGATTAAAAATAAAGGAGATATTTAGCTGAGACATCCTGTATAAATATATGATTCATTTTCAAAAAGTAACTATTATTCAGTTCATCGAAATCTAACGCTTTAGCGAACAAATTTCGTCAATATTATTTAGAATGTTTTAATCAACATTATAAAGTAGACTCTTTCTCGCCATTGTGCCCGGCGAATCACTTAAAAGCGATCTCGAGAAACGCCTCCCGGTGCTTTTAAACGAACGCGATGTCGCTGCCTTTAAATAATTTCCTCCTTAGTTATAGAGCGCAGCTTTTTCCAACGATTTCTTCCTATTTCGTTGAAGTTTTCCCGGGGACGTTGGAAAAAGCTGAACTCGCGGCCCCGTTTCATTTCTTAATGACCGTGTCGTCCAATCTCTCGTTGAAGTCGATCAACCCGTCCAACGTCCAACTTCTTTCTCGATTTTTAATGACAGATCGGGAACGTAGCCCACGTTTCATCGGTACAGTGGGTTGGTTAGGCGCCTCTTCCTCGAGGAGGTAAGCAATGCGTGATACATAAAACATGCTACAAGTCCTCTGTCTCTTATAATTAACCTGAGGATCATTATGCAAAATAAAATCTTTGCATTTGTACCAACAAAAATTGAACCTATTGCTAAAAGAAATAGGAATAATCAACCTCATATAGAGCAATGACTAAAATTATAGATAAAGTTATTGGTTGTAACTAAATATTAAATTATAACTATTAAATTATAGGTTAAGCCATTCACTGCCAGGCAAAGCGTTTTGCTTTGGACACAAAGATTTAATACAGATGTGTAATCTAGGTTATTATTTTGATAATAAAAGCGACACTTTACTTTGGCTGCACTTTGGTTTGGTGGACCTAAAATTTTTAAGTTTCTTTTACATGTGTCTGTACATTTTGTCGAGAAAAATCCGGTAATGCTAGTTTTAAGGCGAGGAATCCACTGGTTCAGAAGTTATGAGCAGTTAAACGTGACATTTTACCGTATTTGGGTGACACTTTCGACGCCATATTGCCTTGTAGCCATACCCTATCGGTAAAACAGGTTCTTGGTGATGGCGGACTACATTATGTACTACTTTTATATTGTTATACCTATTAATTGAGACCCAAACATTGCAATTATCCAGTCCGGGTTTCTATTCTGTGTTTACGTTTGGCTCGAGTCGAGCGTCGAAGGTAGAAAAGGACAGAGAGCGAAAGAGAGCGAGCGAGCGAGCGAGCGAGAGAGAGAGAGAGAGAGAGAGAGAGAGAGAGAGAGAGAGAGAGAGAGAGAGAGAGAGAGAGAGAGAGAGAGAGAGAGAGAGAGAGAGAGCCGAGAAAAAATTTCTGGTCACTCGTAATAAACGATTAAAATAAGTTATTTCCTTGATTGAGTAAAAATGGAGACACTCACGTTTCCTGACAATTATTTAATTGCGCAATTCATTGTTCATCGTTTGAGAATCGCGTTAATTATTATTTGATCTGGACGTTTTCTCAATTCCGAAGACGGTATTAATTAAGGAAGAGGAAGCATTGGAGCATGTTCGAGTTCGACGCTTCGAGTGGAAATATCGATTCGCAGAGGTGGAGAAATTTTATTTCGCAGGTGTGCTGGTCGCGGGTGCGATGATTGAATGGTGCGCGTATTGACGATATTTTGCGCGATTGATTCGAACGGTCGTATGTTTTGTAACGTTGAGCAAAGATAATATGTGTAACCGAATATCAAAGAGAAATTCGAAATGGTCAAAATATCCCATAACAGTTTCAAAGGGTAGAAAATTGCGGGGGTAGCGTCACTGTACAAATTAAAATCTGATTTCTTGACATGAGATGAAAATGAAATGGTTTTTATTTAATTTTTCTTCTGATAAATGTTTTTACACGAGTTCGTTTGGAAAAAAGATGGATGAATTCGAGAACGCAGAATATTTGTTAAAATCGAGGGAAAATGACGACTCGATATTTATTGGTTAGTATGTTTTTTTAATTTTTTGTGTATTCACATAGAATTACATTATAATTGATCGATACCAATCAGTATTCGTTTGTGTTAGGCATGGATTCTTTTTTTAAAACAGAGATTAAAAAATCTCCCACGCGTTTGTAATTATATTATAAAACAAGAATATTCGAATTTGTAAATTTTAATAATTATAACATGATTTTTATTGATTACGTGCATTCGTTGAATAACTATAACTATTTTTTACATTAAACATGACACATTTGGCAATTAAAATATTGTTCTAAAGTTATTATTTTATTATTTTCTATAATTTTCTGTTTTATTTTTTTCAATAAAAAATAATAATATAGAAAATATAGATAATATATAATAGATTCTAGATATTATAGAAAATAAAAGAATTCTATATTGCTAGATTATTATTTTCTGTTGAAAATTATTTTTGAAGCGTGTGCGAGTTCAGAGCTTGAAGTTAAAGAAACAAGATTGATTTATTTGCCACAAGTTTTTCTGCCGACTACTACGATTTAAAATATAGGGGGCTATTCTAGAAAGTCATATCTCTTCTTCGATCGCGGGTAGGAAAGAAAGACGAGGGGTAAAAAGTCGAATGGTTTATGGAGATATAACTTCCTATGAATCAAGTTTTTCCGCAAGTGCAACGATGCATCTGAAAGATGCAATAGCGCCATTACTTTGAATCCGTTTGTTGCTGGGATCTGAATGCACATTCAAGACCAATACTTTGTATTATATATCTGTCCTCGGTAACCAAAAATACTCCTTCAGGTCTGATCCGTATGTTTCATTAGTTAACATTAGAATTAATAATGATGAACACAGATCTGTTACATAATGTTTTTTAAAAGGAGGTATAGGATTTCGTTCCTTAATAACAAAAGATTCATGTCAGTGTAATCATGGTGGGTATTTAAACAATTTCATCTTTTACGTTTAATTGTCTAAAAATTGGTGTCATAGTTTATATTATATTAACTATATATTATATGATAATTTGTTATATAGCATTATCATCTCATAAGTAATTTCGTCTCTTGCGTTACTGTCGCTTACGCTACTTAAAAGATGGAATTAAGATTGTAATTAAAAGATCGGAAAAGGTTATTCTAGTCTAGAGCGTCAACTTTTAGTTCATTTTGAGGATCTTTTCTTTTCAATCGACAAGGAATTCTTATAAAGATTTTTGCAGACGTATTTATTCAGATTTTAAGAATTTACACAATTTTTAAGCAGGTAAAAATAATTAAAATTAAATGTAGTACAAGTGATGTTACAGAGGCTCTCCTAAAAAAGTATGTTTGGAGTTGTCACGATTCCGGTAGTTTTACTTATTTGATATAAAAAAATCAAGAAACATCTTCATTAATATTAGCGTCACTATAACTCAAACAAGAATAATTATGAAATATTGGAAATCCTAAAAATGGCACTTTAAAATTTGAATATCTGATATTAAATTGAAAGTGATATTAAAAGAAACACTATTAATAAAATGTATTCTGTAACGCAGCATCGATGTATCGAAACATAAATGATATAATCGATATTAATAGATTCGCTATTTTTATTAGATATTTATTTCTATTAAGGAAGTGTCCACTGTGTACTTTGGAGCGGGGTTGTATATAATACTCGCAAAGTTTTAGAGGGTTAATTTAAACAAGTTTAAAATTCTATACATATCAAGTACCGTAATGAACATATACAACCCATTGCGCCGAGTAACTTGTATTTTTCGATTCCTGGGCGGTACGGGTTCAGCCAGGTGCAAGGAACCGGTGAAACCCCTGGACCAATCGTTTTCAAAGCTTCATACAAGCATACTTACCAGCGATTGCGGAAATTGCGTCGATGCACAGAGGTCCCGAGCCGGGGTATTTTAGCGGAGCAGGAGATCGCGTACGTCGTGCTAAATTGCCCTTGTTGAATTTCTGGGGTCGGGGGCTGGCGCAAAGACGTTCTTCCCGATTGAGTTTTACGAGGCGTTCACGTCACGTGCAAGTAAAACGATAGTACCCATGGTTACGCCTCGAGAAACTGCAAATGCCTCGTAAAAGCCAGCAGGAGAGGAAGATTTCGGTGGGGAAAAGCGCGGGCGGGTTTGCCTGCTCGAAAAGTTTCCCGACGATACGCTTTTTTCTAAGGGATCGAACGATGGTTACATGTTTTACGAAAAATTACCCTTACCGATGACCTCGAAAAATTGCAGTCGATGCTACCTAACACTTTGGTATTATTGGATGAGATTTACTCTATGGTTACTTTGCACCTTACATTCTTCTGTGAACACCCTATAGATCTAATCATTATCTTGGTGCATGTAAAATGTTTGTGTAATTAAACCTTAATCATATTTAATACTTTCAGGATATCGTACATTTAAGGAAAATAATTTTCACTTAATTTTGCAACGATTCGTTAATTTTTATATTAAACATTTGAAAATAGTTATGTCTTCTAGAATGCTCGGAATGGTTTAGTCGAGCTTGTTTTCTTTCGAGATAATTTATATTTAAAAAAATGGCCTAAATGCTAGCAAAAGTGAAAATCTGTAAACAGGGGTAATACTAATTGTAACACAAGACTTCTTTAAATGTTGAGAAAAATGAGACACTCACGTATAACACACTGTTTATTTAGTGATTAAAAATGTCCTTCGATTTTTCATTGAAAAACTTTTCCAAGTCGAAGTCATTTTGATTACTTTTCGGCCCTCCTAATATAAGTAGACAACCTTATCTCTTAGACATCGATGTTATAATCGAGCAAACTAGACATTACACAATTCAGTAATGTAACATAAAACATAAAATATTGTGTACATGTTACTTACACTTGTTAGGAATGAAACGAAAGAAATTTTTAGGACAACCAAATATCTTTAATTCTCGACACAGTTATTCTTTTCGCATCCAGTTTGCAATCGTCCACGATGAAAGTAATTTGCACGTTTCGTAGAAGCTGAATGAACCGCGCATTAGAATTCCTGGAACGTTGTTCTAACGAACAAATTTCCCCAAGTTCCTCGAACGCAACATCACGTGCTCGACGTTTTCGTTTCGCTTCTCCGAGTTTAGTTTTCCAATTCCCTCCCGCTTTCCACGGCTGTTCTCGCTGAAAGACGAAGATCCCCGACGCGACTAAGCTCCTTGGTCTGTTGTTCACACTCTTAATTAGCTAATTACCCGGTGCACAGAGAAGCTGTTCGCGTTCCCCTGTCTCGTGACGCCCTCTGCGACGTGCGTATTGCCAAGCTCGAATTGCAGATCGGAAAACGGCTCTCCTTACGGTGGCGAATTAATTCTGAATTTTCCCTCAAGTCTCCTTTCACCAGAGATATGTACAGTACTGTGTCAAGGGGGTGTTTTGGTTCAAGCAGTTCAAAAAACGGATTTAAAAAAAATTGTATTTGTAGAGTACTTAAAATATTTAAAAATATCCTGTTAGAGGATTTTCAATATTCGAAAAATTTACGGAATTACGGAAGCTTTTGATAAATAATACACAAAGCATATTTCGAGTTGAATGTTATCAAATATGCCAATTATATCGACAACAGGGTCACACAAACATTTGAAGTTGATCTTAATTTGTACTCCTATAATATAAGCAAATTAAAATGCGCAGATTTTGTTTAAAAATCAATGAAAGAGCATTGGGGCTAGAGGCAGCAAGCCTAACGGTATAATTTAAATGCGTTGAAACTACTTTTTTCGCTCTTGCATGCAAACCGATTTACGGCCGTAAAGGGTTAATTACTTTCGGAGAAATTCATACAGTATGTTCAAGTCTTGATGCATCATCGCGCCGACGAAATTATTCGAAAGTTTGTTTGCATCCCTGTCGAGAATCGAATTTGCATTTCATACGCTCAGGGTTGCGATCTATCCCTCTCGGGAGACTCTGATACTGCTTTCATCCGTAACCGCGTGTACTTCAACGCGGTTATATTTCGTCATTCCTTTGTCCCCGCTTCCGGTTTCCTAGTCGCGACTTAAATTATGAAATACAATTTATTCCTTTCTGGCGAGTGTGTCGTAGCTCCCTTCAAGATATATTCCGCGCGGTGTTTTCGTCGCCAAAAGCACTAAAGTCTGAGGCAGAGTTTTAGGAAATGTTTATATTCATTCGTAAACAGGTGTCAAAGAGCTTTTCACAGTGGATGGGATTTTACGAGAAGTAACTCTGTCGTTTTTTTCAAGTTCTACCTTGAATATATTTACGCACGTTCTTGATTTAAATGAAACATGTTTCTATTACTCTTGAAACTACAACAAACATGTTTGTATTACTTCTGAATTATAAATAAAATTCGAGTTTCCAAAGATTCTAATTCATATTTAAGTAGCCTGCTACTGATATAAAAAAAATTAAAGTAAAATTAAAACGGTTAATAAATATCTATCAAAGTTTATTTAAGCAGAAAATAATAACATTTCATTACGCTTTCGTTATTATAAATTTGTAGTTGCTCTTATTAGTAATAAATTTAATTTTTGTCGGTAATTTATTAATTGTCAAAGGTTAAATTGTCAGGTTTCTAGTTAGGAATAAGAATAATAAATTGTTAACTTGGAACGGCTCTCAACTTATTATATCGTATCCCTGAAAAATTATACCGTTTGTTTAAATACAGGCAGAAATGTTTTAAAAATTTCACATATGTATAATGCATATAATCCAGAAATAAAAAATCCTGGAAAAAGCTCGAATAACTGGCCGTCGCATAGTACGACCCGCTTAATATCCGTACAGTGTGAACGCATCTCTTGAGGAGAATATAGTATAATTAATAACCATTTCAATGTTCTCCATTTGCATTTTCATACTTCACCCGAGGCAACGTGAATAAGTGCAACTTGTTTCTATTCATGAAACTCTCTGCACAATTGGAACGTACATCTTCAGAAACAGTTCTCGGGAATTTGGCAATTACTTCCTCTCGGCGAAAGGGTGTCATCGTAAAATGCAAACGGTGACAAGTTGGATATTATCGCCGGGTACCGAGCGCGAACAGTCGTTTATCGAATCGCAAATTTGATATGGTCACGTTCGTTCAAAGTCGATTCAAATATTCGTCCCCGTTCTGTTTGGGCGAGCTTTAAAAGCTATTTCATTATTCAACGTGCCTCGTCGAAAGACGCACTCGGAAAGGTTGCTGTACTTGGCAATAGCCATGTAAGATTTACACGAAACGCTTTGAGTCCGGAAAGAGCATGGAATATTTTCCTTTTAAGTGGTGAAACGCTTTGCTTTGCCCCTTCCCGCCACACCCCCTCTCCCACCATCACCCTTTGGAGCTTAAAGAAAAATGTTAGAGGATAGTTTGGTTTCCTGTCGCGGAAAACGATATCCATATTGAATGAGCCCAGTAAAATGTAGGATAAAGTCACGCTTCACCGACAATTCCATGTTTCCATGGTCCTATACATGTGTATTTATACTTGCTTTAAAATTAATCTGAATACAAAAATAATGGAGGGGAAAAAAAGGAGGATAAGGAATGTGTTGAAAGAAAGAGTGAGGAAAGAGAAGGAAGATGCGATTTGTAAATGATTATATACAATGTACATTATATCGTTATTCATTTCTTTATATTTTTATGTACAAAAGATAAACTGATTCCGTTACAATCTTTCTCGAAAATTATATACTACTGAAATGATAATTATATACACAATTATAATATAATATATAAGTATAAACTTTTGAAGTCAGCCAGAATCGTAGATTTGCGCCTAAGAACGCGATTTTTGTTTGTATTTTCATTTATGCAAATAATCTATGCAATAATTTACTCAAATAATTTGAATAATAGCTCTCCACTTATTTTGAAACATTAAAATCTTCTTATGATAGTTTTCTACCAATTAGTGTTGTTATTTCCCAAAAACTCATGACTGTTCCAAGGTACGCTCGTATTTACCATGGAACACTTGTAATTATTTCACTTTATTAATTTTATACAGCTGTCGTGCATAAATTGACTGCTATTTCTAGAAGTTCTTTACATTCACAATAAACTTTATTCATGTTATACTTGCGAGCTTATTTTCAAAATGTGTTACCCGGCACAGCATTCTCCCCTGTAATATTTTTTTTTCGTAACGTTTATTTTATTTACTCGATTGAAGTATAAAATTATTAGGCATTCCTCGTTGAATATTTAATTCTAAAATTCAAATCCTAAGTCTTATTTAACAACCAGAGTTTCATTCGTTGTTCGACATTTTTATCGATCATTTCCTATTCGAAACTGTTATCCGAACACTAGTGTTCCTCATCCTCGAGGTCGAGACGTTTCGATTCGAATAATTTTTGAGCCAACTTCGCGGATCTCCTCGCACCACCATCCGATGGCGACGCAGATACGCGCTTTCACGACGCAGAAGCGCATCGTTTAGAAAGTAACGAGGCTGCAGCGAATATATTTCCTCGAAGTAAATACGTAAGACCATAATAACAGTATCGCGACAAGGAAGCGTGGCTGCAAAGTAACGTTGCTCGTAAAAAGCATTAACGCGAAGAGGGTATTTCCACATTGCGGCCCGAGTCCGACTCCTGTATCTTCGTAATCTCGTACAATTTTCCGTGGATGAGTAGCAAGAAGTACATTTCGTAGCGCGCCGCAATTGGAAGCCAGAGGATATCCCGGATATCGTAGCTCCGCCGGAACGTAAAAGCGATATCGAAGCTGGCTCTGCTACCACGTGGCTGCAAGAAGGCTAACGCAAGAAATTGTTCGAATTTTGATCGTTGCCAAATCTCTTCTTAATTAGTCGCTGATTAAGCATTTTATTTTGCCGCGAGAACGTTTTCGATTCCTTCACTTGTTTGTGAGTAACGGTGTGGTGCATGATAGAATAGATATGAATTTGCATATAAAGGGTTTTCCATGAATTGTTCGTGATTTAATCGTTCCTAGATCTTTTCCTAATTAATTAATAACCAGGCGTTTTATTTTCTCAGCAGAACGTTTTCTATTCTTTTATTTGGGTGGATTCGAAGGATATCAAAGAGTTATTTTTATTTAAGGAATACTGTACATACAGGCATTAAAATAAAAATATGTTAGTAAACAATAATGGGTTGCGTGATAGAACAGAAGTAAACCTTCATATGAAGAGGTTTCAAGTAAAAACACTATAGAATATATCCGATTTTTGTTCATGTTCGTTTATGTTCACTAATAATATAGCAAATGTCATCACTTTTAGGAAATATTATTACACCAATTGTGAATAATAAAATAAAATTTATAATTGTATATTCTGCCTAGCAAACTGTAGTCTGACCAAACTTGAACAATACTACTACTGAGTTCTTTGTATATCATTTTAATATATGTTTTCGTTATAAATGTTTCGCCACAATAATTCATTACGTAAAATAGTATTCTTTTCTTCAGAATTTATAACGAAACAACAAAGTAGTTTGTTTCAACGCATTTATCTAATTAATGCGAAGAAGATGTAACCAACACGTCTTCGATCGGGTGTGAATTTCCATTTTCCAATTTCCATTGGAAATTCTCTTGATTTTACGAAATAACGAGTCAAACTGAAACGTTGAAAGAGCGTATTGATGCTTCACGTTGCACATGTAAGGAACCCAAGAAAGGGTGTCTCTTGTTCTTTCAACTTTCCCGATTGAAGAACATGGTAGCGGGTAACAATGAAAGTTACAAGAATCGCGAGTCGTTCGTTTCGCGTTTCCATTATTTTCCGATTGAGGGGCGATCGAATAGCAGGGATTGTTTCGCAACACGATCGAGTATCATTCCGTTGTTTTTTACTGTCCCATGAACGATAATTGAAAGCGAATAAGTGCTCCCATGCGTTTTCTGCCATTTTACTGGAATCCCTGTTGAATAGAGAAAATATGTTTAAAGTAATTCATAAAATGGAATTGAATGAAGTACAAAAATAAAATGGAATCTTCAAAACGTGTTGTTTATTTTCAGACGTTTCACTCAAAATTTTCAGCAAACGATGAAAATTAAAATATTTAAAATAATCTATAAAGTAGGATAGAATAAAGTATATATAAAAGAGGATCTTTAAATTGTCATTTATTTTCAGATTTTCCAATAAAAATGTTGAACAGCTCACGAAAATAGTTACATTTAAAACAATTTATAAAGTAGAATAAAGTACAAAAATAAAGTAGAATCAAAGCAGAATAATGTAAAATAAAATGAAGTGTATTAAATACGTACGATACGTTGTTTTACAGCAAAATTTTGAATTACATTAAGTACGTATTACGAAGTATTAAATTTTAGATGACAGAATTAAATAAACTCTTTCTTTACCTTTCCAAATAAAGAAGAGTGCAATAAAATATTAATATTTTCATCTCTGATTATTCCACATATATCATTAAATTTGTTGTCAATCCTTTCTACGCTCTCTATTTTCCATAATTGTTTCCCAACTGTTCACTATTCGTTTGTTTTTTAATCCAAGGCCTAAAATACCAGTGAAAATTAATTTATTTCACTGTGACGCAACATGTTAGAAACCGTTCGGAGAAATTTAATGAAAAGAGCAGAAGTAAAAATTCTTCTAGTTGAAATTAGAATTCGTCGTTAGAAATTAAAAATTCGTTTAATTGAGCGGGACGTTTACAAGGGCGACCCTGGCAGTAGTATGCCCTGTAGAACTTCCAGCAAAAATCGTCCCGCGGTCAAAGGGTTAATCTCCTCAATGCATGCACAGTGCTTGCCAAAGCATCAGAGAACAAGAAAAATCAGAATAATTAAATGAAATTAATATCTGTACTTTCCCCTATCAGTACACAGTTAAAAGACAAAAATCCGACAAAAGGCAAAGACTTGTACCAAAATTCGAACGTAGTGGAAGCATCGAAGCAACCTGATCGCGTTTAATTTTTCGATTCACCGATAAAGTTGCGACGAATTTTTCAGGGCGACGAGAGGGGAGATCCGCCGTTCGCTTTTTGAGCACGTCTCGCTCTAATTACGCGACGAAGGTGCATCCATATGTATACGAGCGCAGACGCAGGCATCGACGGAAGAGAAAGAGCCCCGACGAGACCCTGAAGGGGTCGGATGGGGTGTTCACGGCGTTGCACTGTCGGATGGCAAGGGGAGAAGGTGTTCTCGTTCAACCACCTCCCTCCGACTTGTGTGCGGAGGAGTTCCTGGAGTGGATACACCGGGTACAATCGACTGCAGAAGTTCCCTCTCGTAAAAGTAACGCGACCGTAAAATATCCAAGGGGCTGGGGGTGATCGGGGGGGCAGGGTTCGGAAACGTCCTAGTGGTAAATTAGGATCAACTGCTGATTATTAGCGGGGGAAAGTTTGCGATTTCGAGGCCGAGTGATTCATGTAAATTAGCAACCGACGGCGGCGGATGCTGGGGGAATCGTTCCCATATTTTGTTGCGAGTCTGCTATTTACGGTTAAAAGTTTTGCTTGGGTTTCAGTTGTTCGCCACACGTAGCTGCAATGGTTCTTGGCTGTAATGGAGCGGGGGAGATTGTCTCTGGGTGGAACTTAGATTCAGTGGTTGGTATTTTTGGAAGAGGGTATCTCACTGCTGGGTCGTGAAGTAGAGCGGAGTGGAACTTCAACGTAAATAATATTTCATGTAATTTAGTATAGAAAGTAGAATATCGAAATACATTATATTATGTATAGTGTTTTTACTTTCTATGAAAAATATTTAATTTGTGTAGCTTTCATTCTTCTTGAGTCAGCTTTTCACTGCAATTGACATTCAATAGCTCAAGTTTTCTGTCGATTCAATTTTGCTTACGTTCTATAAGTAACAATTAAATTCAGTGTTATTTATATTAAAATACCAAATATGCATTTAGTATTCAATTAATCGACCAAAAGAATACACTTCCTTTCAAAATAACATCTTTCGAGCCCAATGTATCTTCAATGCAGCCAGATCTGCACTCTAAAAATAATTTGTAATGTTTACATATTTTATTAAATTAATTTTACATTACAGATTGAAAAATATATTTGATTTATTTCGCTATGAAATGATGTTTACAGACAGATTCAATTCTTAGGGTAAATTATTTTCTTAGTAATATTAATCACATAAGTGTTACAAAACAAAAGAGAAAATTTTATGCCAAACTATTTTCCCGTACATTCTAATATACATCCACTATTTATTGAAATTCAAAAATGCAAGAAAAGCACGCAGCAATTCCACAAGAATCAGATCATCGCATTATGCATTTAAATTTAAAAAATTTTAAACGTACCATTTAAAAAATTGTCAAACGTGACAAGAACTGTAGGTCAATTGCAGTGTAATAATTCCTATTTGTATTTGGTGTTATGATAAAATATTTTTGAATTCATTGCAAGACCCTAAAAATTTTCTACTTTTATGATTTCGTAAAATTGTCGTTTCTTTTTTGTTAAAATAATCATAGAGCATATATTCAAGTGTAAAATAAAAAAAGTTTCTTTGAGGAAAACGAAGTAGTTTTCGATTTATTGCGATTTCATTGAATCTCATTCAAACTCCCGCCAAACTTACGAAAAAACTCCCGCTGCACGCGTAAGTCCGTGGCGAAGTATACATGCAACGTGTTAAAATTAGAGGCGTATTCCCAACAAGAACCTACTAGAAAAATCAGATGTAATTGCAACTTACGCAATCCCTTGTTAGTACGCGTAATGCGTCGCGATACGAAATTATAATTAGAACTGCAATTATTTGCAACTCTCAGTGGCACTTTGTAGTTTCGTTAAATTGCTCGACGATTTTTGCGCGAAATGAAGTAACTAAAAACCGACGCAGTCCAAGAGTAAATTTCAACTTTAATTATTCGCGAGCTCCGGTGTGCCAGAATTCCTCCAGCATTTGGACGAGAGCGCATGGTTTTATTTTGTGCATGAACTACTCGCAGTGTACATCCTCTGGCGCCTAATTATAACTTCAATTTCGTTTGTACGTGAAATTGATCACGACGCGTTCAATTATTCTAGTAGTTATAACTCGGAGCTCGAAAGTGTGACTTTCTAACTTTTTAGAGAGGTGCTGAAAATTGTGCATTTTTTGGCACGCTTGGAAACGAAAAATTCATGCGGGAGCGTTCACAGTGTTACATATAGAAGGATATGTAAGTGCTACATACAGAAACGTCTTTATCGTTTACCCCAAAAATTCAAAAATGGATGGGAACATGTAATACTTGGAATCGTCGTACTCATCTACATTTCATGCTTCATCTTTACGTTCTTCGGGTACTAAGTCATTTTCGAAGTTATTGTTAATGTGTAAGTAAATGAATTGAAGACAAATAAGTAATTAGTAATTAGTACATTTAACTCAATTCGCCAATCTGTGGAATAAAGACAGAACATTTTGAAAAAGGAAAGAGGATCCTTGTTCGACCGACTAAAGGGTTGCATTGTACTTATTAAATTCAATTTCCCATTTACATTACAATAAATGATCATGTGTTAATGAATTTTCCGTTTTACATTTTTCTGATTAAAATGAGACCAAACACGATATAATTCGGATGATATTTACCATACATTATTTGTTTATTTAGTGCTCTATGATATATAGGGTGTCCCAAAAATGTTGGAGTTTCTTGTATAGGGTGGTTCGGAAGGTAATTTGAAACAACTTTTTCCTTAGCGAAAATGTTGCCCGAGTCTTCGTTAAGGAGATATTAACAGAAAACCCCGGCCAATCAGAGCGCTGCCGCCTACGCCACTGCGTGCGCTCCACCGGGGTACTCGCGCTCTGATTGGTCGGGGTTTTCTGTTAATATCTCCTTAACGAAGCCTCGGACAACAATTTCGCTAAGGAAAAAGTTGTTTCAAATTACCCCCCGAACCCTTCCAAAGAGTTACAACATTTTTGGAACATCCTGTCTTTTATTACTCGGTCTGTAAGAGATAAAATCAGTTTATCTAAGTCCTCAAAAATCATTTAATCAATGTATTTTTACTTATCAAAATTGATACTCTCAACTGGAACAACTCAATACTTCCGAATTGTACAAATAATCGAAACAGACGAATGTTCTTCCTCCCTGCATTTTATCATCCCGTTGAAAAAAAAAAAATGTTATATAAATATTGGAAGCTCTCGAGAAAGTCCCTTCCACTCTTTGAGCGCCCGGGATCGCTTCCTCTCGACAGAGATCATACCGTTCGTCGTTCGCGAGAATGTAGCACCCCCTTATGCCACCCTTCCGCTCTTTGGATTCCGCATCTTTGTGTCGTCGCGATGCACACGTCCGCATCCAGACGCCAGAGATGGATGGAAGTGCAGATCCACTTGTCTAGGAACACTCAGGTGTGCGCTCATTAGACACCAGGTCAATGAGGCGGTGGATCTTCACCCTCCGCCGAACGAAAGGGTCTCGGTAGAAGAAAGTGGAGGAAGACGGCGGAAGCAAAGCATTCGAGAGGGATCAGCCACTCGGGAGGTACACGGATCTTGTCTCTCTTGTTAAGGAATTCCATGCACTGAAAAGTGCTGTGTCGGACCGAAAGGTATTCAAGGTGTATGGTTATCGGTGGACCGTAACTTCGGAGGCACGATTCATACGTACGTCCAATAGAGAAGAATCTGGTTAGGGTTTGCGAATTATTGTTTGACGATTTATTGCTGTTGGGTTAATAAAGGAACCGGACCACCAATCTCTGAATAACGATTATTCGATTAACGATACAACGTGGTCGCCGGTCATAGCTCGACTAGCCGCATCACACGCACACATTCGCCTATAAACAAAGGCTACCACACACATACCTCATACGGAGGCGTATCGATATTTCGCGGCATTTTCAACAATTGCTTCATACTAGGCACGATTCACATATAGTTTATTTCTAAATGCTTCAGGGGGGTATTCTGAAAAAAGACTTCAAAAAAGTAAAAAAATTACGCCAAGTACATGAAAAAGTGGAGGACTCAAGGAGTTATCATTGAAAAATAGAAGATCCCCATAAAAAAGTACAAGAAAAGATGTGAAATCGAAATAAGCTGCCAAATGATTTTTCTAGATTTCCGCGTCACAGTCGACACAATTTGAATATTTCTTGTTGACAAAATTTAGAGAAAAAGTAGAACTTAAGACATAAAAACAATATTTTGTTAATTCAGTCGATATATTTTTGCTAGGAAATTAACATAATTTCATTTTTATAGACCTTGAGGCTGACTTGATAAAACAAATCAGGTCTTAAATTAAACTGCTTAAAAAAATGATTTGTACACGAATGAGTTTCTTGTTTGTCTTGTTGTCTCTTGTTGAATGTAACATAGTTCTAATGTTACTAGTTGTAATTAACTAGTGATTAAATTTTAGTAAAAGTTCGCAATAATTATTCACGATTAAGAACTGCGCCAGACCTCTTTGGACAAGTTGTGCCTTGATCCCAAAAAGATCAAGAATCTTCCAAACTGTGCCATTAGTTTGAAAAGGTTAAGAACCATTTTCTCGATATATCTCGCGATCTCCCAACGTCGAGTCCCCGATTGCTACAGCGTTTGGTTCCTGAAAGTTTCCTCTTCGCACAGGGTAGCCATCCCCGTGTTTCCTGTGCCCCATTGAAAGGGAAGTTTCTTCACCGTGGTCCGTCGAATCCAATTTGCAAATTAGAAAACTTGCGTGCATCGTCCGTCGGTGCTGGAAACGGGGTCACGTTTCGCATTAGACTGCCTCATCGACCATAACGGCTCAGAGGCTTGATGCAGGGGCAGATCACGTGTGAACCTACCATGAAATCGGAATTGGACATCCGAATAACCATAGAATTTTCAATAAGATTTTATTCGAATAAATTTTTATTTGGACACGATTTTTATTCAGATAAATCGTAAATAAATAATAAATAAAGACGTAAATAAATTGTTGTATAAATGAGTAATCGATGTTTCTTTGAATATTCCTTGAATTATTTAAACGAATTTGTTAAAAAATATTACAGGGTGATTCACCCAAGGATTGTCCTTAAAATATTTCCGTTACTTTTAAAGATACGAAGGTATGTCTCAAGAGAAAAATACTTGGTCCGGAGGGGGACCTACAATAATATTAGATTGTCCGAAAAATTTCTTTCGTTTTATTAATAAGTAATACATACATAATATTTTATTGGGACAACCTAATACGCCATAAATGCACAAAATCGACAGTCTAAAAATAATATAATTTGATATCGACGTCTGAAGCTTATTACCCCCAAGGATCATTCGAAGGTGGATAATATTGTATGATATGTCATCTGAGCTTGTATTCAAAATTGATTTTAAAAGAATTATAGCATCAAGCTTGAAGTATGTTCGTGTCTTACACAATTATTATTCGAAATTGTTATAAACGTCTGCACTCTCAAACAGAACTATCTTCGTTTACATTTTTGCAGCTTTTGAACACAAATACTGCCAGAGGCGCAGCTACGAAGGCAGCAGAAATTAAACTTTCCCTTATGAGAGACGCAGTGCCCCTCAACTCTACATTTATTTTGGTTACGTTTATTTAACACTTTATTTACCGGGAGCTTATTTTTAGGTTTTTAATTGCAGTCTTTAGCTATTCGAATTTATTTACCGTGTCGATGGTTGTCTACTTACAATGTTCAGTGTTTGGAAACAGACTTGGCTTTCAATGTACCCAGTAACAGTACGGAGGAATTATTGTCAGCCTAGATTGACATATGATACTGTAGAGAAAATCCTTTTTGAATTAAAGTCTGTTTCTAAATAGCCCAGTAGATAAAGTGTTAATAATAAACCAACAAAAATTTGTACTCATGAAAGAATGTTACCATCGCCGATTGATCTGCGAAGGTAATAAGCTTTAGACCTAGTTAAGTTTAGATCCTGTACCGTAGCAGATGCGATGGGGTGGGAAGAAGGACGGACAATATTGAATTAACGCTTGCGGTCGGCAAACTCCGCGTTGCAACGTAGAAGAGGGAACGTCGAAGAGAGCTTTGGTAACCGATATCGCGTGTCATTGACCGTATTCTGATAATCCCGGCGGCAGCTATTCAAAGGATCCCTCTCTTGTTTTTTTTTTTTATTCCACGCTCATGGTTTCGTGTTCGCGACCACCTGTGCGCGCTCCTCTGGATGCGCGTTTTCCCCTTTGACCGATCTCTTTGCCGACGATTTCCCAGAGAATCTGGCACGGAAAAACCGACCGTTTATATGAACTTGTGAAACAGATATATTGTCCTTTGTGAACGCCAGGGACAATTCGATCCCAGTTTAACCACGCCAGGGCGAGTCGATTCGAACCGGAGGAGGGGAGATCGCAAGATACAGAGGGTAATTGGATTTCACTTTTGCAGCTACTGGCGCTGATAATTGCGATTTTATTAGTTTACAACTGATACTTGATCGAACCATCGAAGAACCTATTATTCTTCTCGGTGGTTTTATAACGAGAGCCCTTGGTCAGTGGTTCAATACTTTTTGGAAATTTACTTCTAAAACATTTCGTACTCGAGATATACAGGATCTACTCGTTAAGTGATGCCATCATTTTTTAGATATTTCCGGCTGTGCAATTATAGAATGTTTTAGATAAATAAATGAAACTATAAAGGACATCTTGACTTTCTTAAATGGGCATGTTTTAGACGCCGTAGAGTCGGTGCTGATGTCCTTGATTATATATCATGTCCTTGAAATGATCGGTCGTCTGGATTTTTACGTTATAAACCTAATAAGTATGCTAAAGAAAAAAGAATGAATCGTCAACAATTGGGAAACAATTATGGAAAATAGAAAGCATAGGAAGAATTGAAGAAAAAATGAAATAATTGAAATAGCCCTGAACTCGAAAATTTGCTGAAAACGTAATTACTGTGGGCGTAGAATGTATTCGTACACCAATGAATTTCCCAAAAAACTTTGTAATTTCTTAACTTCCTTTTTTATAATCAATGATATTTTACATATTCTCGGAAGTCTCTAAGATAGATGTAGTCCAAACAACATTTACTAGTTAATATAATTTGTGAAATTAACAAAAAAACTATATTGTAGTTAATTTAATTTGTGAAATTAACAAAAAACTACATTGTAGTATTGTAGTTGTAGAAATTGTAGTTTCTTAAATTATTTTTTTATAATCAATGATATTTTACATATTCTCGGAAGTCTCTAAGAGATAGATGTAGTCTAAACAACATTTACTAGTTAATATAATTTGTGAAATTAACAAAAAAATGCGAAAAGTGGGTAAAAGTATAGAAGCAATAAGTATTTGTACGATCCTTATGACGAACCATTTACAGTAGAGTTTGTAATGTAAACACATTAATTTATTGCTCCGTACGAATTAGAAAACATCAAATTTCCAGTAAAGTACTTTTAAACAGTTGTGCGAATACTTATTGCTTCACCATTTCTATCGATTATTTGTTTTTTTCTTGTTATTAATTTCACAAATTATATTAACTAGTAAATGTTGTTTGGACTACATCTATCTTAGAGACTTCGGAGAATATGTAGAATGTCATTGTTTATAAAAAATAAATTAATAAATTACAATTTTACACAGTTTTTTTGGAAATTGATCGGTTTATGAATACTTTCTACACCCACTGTATAATGGAAAATTATTTTTTACAAAATAAATCAGGTATTAGGGTTTTCGTTGTCGCCATAATCAGTGTCAATGTTTAATGTGGCATTTTAAATGGCTACTTAATCGGTCCATATTTTTTCGAAGAAAATTTGACAGCTGACATTTTAACTTTTCAGAAGAAAAACTTCCACAATTATTGCGAGACATTTCACTAAATATTAAGAACAATATGTACCTTCAACAAGAGTGTTATCCTATCCACTATGCTGTTATAATTAGAAGATATTTTAACAACAAGTTTAGAAAACAAAAATTTATTATCCAATTCGTTCACCACTGCGTTCTCCGGATCTTGTCAATAAATAATTTTCACTATTTCGGCACATTTAACATTAATTAAACTTACATTCAATTATATAAAATAATCAACACAAAATATTCAACTAATACATGTTTATACTCGAGAATGCAAAATTGTCAACAATGTGTTTAGGTTGGTTAAAATAACTTTTGCGATAAAACCAAAATTTCTTATTCAAACAAACGTTTCTAATCTTTGGATAAATGGATCAGCACAGCTTCAGGTAATCAAACAAAAGCAATAGTGCCATCCGAATTAAAAAAAAAAACCCATTTTATCGATCTCTGCGTTTTCAATTTTCCAAATCGTGGTTTCGCGTTCATCTCGCTACGTATTCGCTTTGGGCGTTCGGAGATTAGCTGGCAGGCTTCGATTGGTGTTCACAATCGCTCCTATCTGTCGATAGGATCTCAAAAGAAAATCGCATAATCCGGCGACAGCCGCCAAAATGGATACGGGTCGTTCGTTCCCTTTCCGTGTGACACGCGCGTGCAGGAAGGCGACGGCACGAAAGCCGATTGGCACTCCGCGAACGTGGAGCGGCTGAATTTATTATTTAACTCGAATGAACGAACGGGACCGCGGCAGGACGGATCTGTTTTCAAATGCGTCATCCTCCGGGGGAATAATACAGTCGCGGTGAAATCTGAAATTGGACGACGAGAGCTGCGCAGAGACTGCGAGGAAAGCGGAAAAAAGGATCGCCGTCGGCGAGAAAAACGAGAGGAAGAAATAATAGATAAATACCGATAGAACCCTGGAGGGCACGTGCAAACGACAGTCACTTTGAGGTTAATCCCGGAACAGTGGAAGCCTTTGCTGTCGTCGACGGAGTTTTTCTTTCCGCTTTGGGACGTGTCTTCGCGGCTTCTGTCTGCTACCGAACAGTATATCCGCCGGTATTTTCCGCCCCCGCGAAATTAATATTTTCAGAGGGACAGTGGGATTTCCGCGAAAACGTCTAATGCAGTTTTATAAAGCGAAACTTAATCCCTCCTTTCATTTATAGCCCCCTTTTTTCCATCCGTGGCTTCGGTTCTATAAATTTTTCCCCGGTGAAATATTTTCTGACAAAATTTCTACCTACGAACGTTTAAGGTACATGTAACGGGAAATCGTATTCCGCGCCTTCTCCTCAGATCACATGGTAGTACCCTACTTTATACCAGGATTGTCACAACGTTTATAGTTCCAAAGAGTTTCACCGACGCTGGCGTTCCGTAGTCCCCGGCGCCCGGTTCGAATCCATCATTCCTCTTCTTTGTGCCAAAGAACACCACATTGTAAAAAATTGGACCGTGCATTAAGAAGTAATAAGCATGGGAAAGAAGCGTAATCGAGCAGAAGAAAATGATGACATCGAACTCAAACGATTAAAGAAAGAAATGCGGAGACAAAGGGAAAAAATTCGTCAGGGAATTCCTCGGTTCGACAGGCCGAACAAGTGTCAGGAAAAGTCAAGGTAGACAAAATCTGCGATGTATATTCTATCGAACAAGTTTTCGAAAATAATGACAGACAAGATCTGTGATATAACTAATCGAACAAGTTCCGCAAATAACTGCAGACGAGATCTGTACCAATAACAATTATCGGATATTTAGCTTCGGCATCGCACAAATTTATGCTATATAAAGCATTCAAGCAATGAAATTACCACATGTATATATTTTACAGGTAAGAGGTCCTCGTCAAAAGAGCCTGATTCCTCATTGTGCGGGAGCCAAAGAACTCCACTGATACCATTAGATCAGCTGCAGTCTGGTCGAAACGATTCGGTGAAAATCACAAATTTCGAGATTGCAAAGCCGCAGACGAAGGAACCTCCACAGATTCTCGCACTGTCAACTTCGTTACCAGTTGAGAAAAACCAAAAACATGCCGGAACTTCGGTGGGAACTGAAGACTCTAGCAAAGAAGAAAAAACATCAGAAGCGGAGAAGGATCCGATTCTCGATGAAAAATTGCTGCAAGCAATAGGTAAACGTCCGTACGGGGAAAAAATATTCACTCCGGCTATACACAACGATCTTCTCGTGAGATGGAAAGCTGTTCTCAAAGGAGGACTTCCCAAAGAAGAACGGGAAAAGATATTCAAGAAATATTCGGTTCCTGAGAATTGTTTGACAATGGAACCGCCAAAACTGAATCCAGAGGTTGAAGCGTCGCTTCTCGAGCCGATTATAACAAGAGATAATCGAATGGTGGAAAAGCAACGAGAATTTTCGTTACGTCTCTCGGCTCTGGCCCCTCTCATTTCATGTCTCCTTAAGGGAGTTGTGCCGGACTCTATATCGCTGTTAACTATTTTCAGCGATATCTCAAGAATTCTCGTGGACCTGCGACGAGAAGAGTCAAAAACGAGACGCCTCGTTATTCTAGCAAACCTTAATGCAGCCATGAAAGATACGTTGAATGCCACGAATCTGGATGAATGGTTGTTTGGAAAGGATCTAGAAGAAACCTTGAAGGCGGCGAAGTCGCTGGAAAGATCGTCGAAATAATTGAAACCGGGGGAAAAAACCTCTACGCACAATTAAAAAAACTCGAGGGGCCCGAACCGACAATCAACACGAGGTCGCGGATCGTCGGTAACCGGGCAACACAAACCAGCGTACCAGAGCTACAACAATCAGAAATGTGAGAAAGATTGGTGATCGAGTTAAAATTAAAATCCCAGCTCGTTTAGAAACCTCGAAGCATAACAAGGTACAACCAACACTCGTACTGCCGATTCTAGAAGAAAACCCGGCTATCTGCGTCGCTTCAGCCGTAGAAGAGTATCTGTTAAGGACAAAGGACCTGCGCGGAGAGGAAACG
>NC_071982.1:1747776-1768408 GCF_026283585.1 Hylaeus volcanicus
ATTTCATTCCTAAAATTCTTCACGAACAGATTTTCATCCAGAACGCTGGCTTTTCTGATGTGTTAAAAAATTGAGAAGAAAGGAATAATAAAATATAAGCTTGGTATTTTAATTTCCATCTTGTCTTCTATAAACTAATTGCTCTACAATTTTCTGTATCGACTAATATGTAAGACGTAAAAATGTGTTCAGCTCGTACCCGGTCCGGAGGAGTCTGTGTTTGTAAAATGTTAACAGGAGTTAAAACCAACGTGGAACTTGCTCAGCCAGTGGAATCACAATGCCTCCCCTCGATGTTCAGCCATGAGAATTTCTTCGCGGAGTTCGCTTCACCCTCGCGTCCTCTGTCGTTGTCTCGTTCGTCAGATCTTCGCGCTTAAAGTTTAACCACGAGTCTAAGCTGTAGTTCCTCGACGAAAGTTCTCCACCCGTAACTTACACCCCTGTCAGCGAAAATGAAGTTGATTACCATAACTCGATGTCCTAATAGCTAGGATGAACCGCGAAATGCGCCTTCCAAATTGTACTAACTCCGATTAAAACTTTTGGCGGGTTTCAGAGAAAATGATGAAAAGCTAGTAAATGGAGGGATCTAGAAAACATTAATATTGATATTATTATGTCACGAGGCTCAGGAAATTGTTTGTGAATTGTTGCGATAAGCCCCGATGAGATTATTATTTTATATATTTATTTGTTGACCTCATTTTTAGGTCTTCTTCGTTACATATTAAAAAAAGAAAGAAGAGTAGAAAGTTGTAGAGCAATTAGTTTAGAGAAGACAAGATGGAAATTAAAATACCAAGCTTATATTTTATTGTTCCTTTTTCTCAATTTTTTTCCTGCATAAAATTGGAAGAAGAATAGCAAACCTCATCCAAAGTAGAAGATAATTTATATAAAATTCGCTGTTTTTAACGGAAAAGTGATTTCCTATAAACAAACTGAGTGTTTCTTTTTGGTATTATAATTTGACTGTGAAATCTATGCATTAATAACGTATGTTAATGTGGAAAATGCGCATAAAATATACAAATAAGTAGATAAATATCTTACCAATTAATACTCGAATAATAATATTTCATTTTGTACGAGTACATATTTTGCATGTATTCTGCATACGTTTTGCATACATTTATCATACGTCCATACGTCATGAACGCGTAAAATTCGTCGTCGAATTATGATATAATATAATTATAATTATAATACATTGTTAAACGATATTAAGGGAAATGGAAAATATTTTATGTAATATACTTATATCATTAGTTTATATTAATTTACATTCTAGAAATTGCGAGTTCAGAATCGTTCTCGAACTTCCATAATGACTTTAGAATTAGTTTCCACAGGAATTTCTTCCCTGATAGTTTGATTCTCACCCTAGCAGCGGATCAGAATTTCCTCGTACCACCTCAAAAATACTTTTTTTCATGGACACATTGCCAAATTACAACGAAATATTGGCATTTTAAGTTTACAGAAATGTATTAGTAAATTATAAAATAATATCAAATATAAAGTCGATTTCTAGTTGAGAATTTAGTGCATTTAGTGCCGAATGATGCCCAGTCATATTACGATTCCCATCGATAGTATACATGATTATTGAGTTACTTAATCTACGTCTTATCATGAAATCCCTACTTCAAGGTGTATATTTTACATTGTATCCGTCCATTTCACTAAATTTAATGAAAAATGAAGTCTAAATGAACTCTTAAATACAGATGTATTTTGTACCTGTTTAGTTTATATTAAACTAAATTACATTATATTAATTAATTACATTATATTTTTGTAATACTTTATAATTTTTATATTATGTTAATTTATTACATTAAATTATATTATATTAAACTGTTTAGCTTATATTAAATAAAAACGTCATCCAGAATTGCCACTTAACTTCAATCAACATAATTATGATATCAGTTACGTCTTCCAACGGAGTTCAGTTTGTTCATTTCTTTCCTGATCCTTGTTATAATTTAAATCACATTGTTTATATGTCTAAAAAGTCTCGACAATATTGTCATTTTTCACGTTTTGTATAGTAGTGTCACGTAAAGTGTTGTCGAACCATTTATTAATTAATACATTGTTTAGTTGCTTTGTATTATTAGAAATGTGCGTTGTACAATATGGCAAAATATTTAATTACTGTCTTAGCGCGTTTCTTCAAGATTAAGAGAGATAATGTATAATATGTTTATACTAATACGCTCACCACTGATAATATTATTATTACAAAATAAAATCCTAAATTCCTCCGTTGGAAGACCCTTTACAATAAAGAGAACTCGCGTTTGGTTTACATTAAACGAAAACGCCACCCAGAATTGCTACTTAACTTCAATCAACGTAATTATCATATCTGATATCAGTTACGTCTTCCAACACGGAGTTCACTTTCGAGCATGAAAGTTCTCGTTACCGTGGCAATTAGTACAACTTCTTCCTGACATTCGGCGACCCCTTCGAGTTCGAGTAGACCTATCTTCCGCCCGCGTCTTTATAGTCCCACTTCCGCTTGTCTCTTTATCCTGAAGAATCGCGCCAAGGGTGAAAATCGAACTGCACGGGAAGAAATTCCTGCGGAAACTCATTCTAAAGTCATTATGGAAGTTCGGGAACGATTCTGAGCTCGGGATTCGCGTTGTAGAATGTAAAGTAACCGGTTAAATTGATATCAGAAAAGTTGGCGAAAGTCTGGGATCGGTCGCGAAGACAATGGATTATCGGCCTCAAAGGGGAAATGATTTGAAAATTTAAATGAATTATGCAAACAGCAATCAACCAGAAAACCAATCTCGAAGAGTATCGCGCTAAGTAATTCATAAATAAGGAGGGGTTTCCGTTCCTTTTGAAATCCTTTCTTCTTTTCTCTTCTATTTAAAGCTCGAGTCGAAAATTAAAGGGATTCCTATTTTATTTTGCTCTATTGAGTATTATTCGTCGAAGATTCAGAATGTAACTATAAATGGGAAAAGATGCAATTTCCAGCAAAACAATCGTTTATTTTTACACTATTTTGCAGAGACTGAAAATAATTTCACATTTAGAAATTTTATTAAATTTTGCCAAGCGTTACAAAATATCCACGGGAAACGTTCGATTTACAAAATCAAGTTAAATTGTGCTTTCGTTTCTTGGTTGTAGCAGTATTGTATTACATTTTAGTTTATTCGATTTCCATCGTGCATTGTTTATTTAATGCGATTAATATATTCCTTTCCGAAAATTTAAACTTCAACGTAAATTAACGGATCTCTCAATTGTCCATATATTACACAAATGCCAATGACATATTCATCAATTACATTACTACATGTGACATTTTGGTGTTCAATAATTACATGTGACATTTTGGTGTTCAATCATTTTCACATTGTTTATCTTTCGTGTACGTAGAATGTGTGATGAATTTATTAAATTTGAAACAAAAAGCATCTCTTTAAACAAACTTAAAACCGAATTTTCCAGAAAGTAAAACAATAGATTCCGAATAAATATTTAACAACAGTAACTTATAATACTATGAAGGTTTCTAAACGTTATTTTACAGTGTTAAATTACATTCATTAATCGATAGTTTGTATATATACAAATATATATATATATACTTTGTCATGAAAGAACTTCTACATAGTATTAAAAATAAATAATATAAATTAAAAAATGTCTATTTACCTCATAAAATAGGGAAGAAAGTTTATTATTTTTTTTTAATAAATTGTTTATATTGAATGTTGTAAATAATACGTGTCATGTGTTTTATGTTAAGCTAACGCACACAATGTGAAATAAATTCACGTTTCGCTTAGTATGTATTTTGAGAATTTAGTGAATTGTATCAGTTTTACATGTTTCCACCCATTTTTGACAACTTTCGCATGAATTTAGGGAAAAATGATAAAAAAAGTTTCTTGCTCTATGAATAACCCTGTAAACGATCCTGCATGAATTTTTCGTTTCCAAGCCGGTCCAATAATGGCCATTTTTGAGCATCGTTCTTTTTAATTGTATACAGGGTGTCCAAAAACGTTGTAGACCTTGAAATCACCTCTCAAACTACCCCTTTCAAGGTGTTACAACATTTTTGGGACACGCTGTATACAATACTTCAAACTAACCATTCCAGTAACGTTTCTTTTAATCAATTAAACACACATCCAAGTAAAAAATTCACATTTTGACTCCATATTAAGTTTCATCCTCGACACCGCAAATTCTCATTGAATTCACGCGATCCGTGGTCTCTGTTCGATCGACTTCATACAAGAGCCAATCGACTCGCCGAGTAAACGTAATCCGATCATCGATCACCTTTCAATGAGCCCTCTCGTTCTCCTCATCCTCCTTTCATCATTCTATCCGCGTTTTCGAGCCCGAGTCCCGATTGTTCGCTAGCAACCGTCGTTTAACGATCTCGACGAGCTTCCGTCGAGCTTCCGGCAGGGATCCATTGCACGCTAGACTTTTAATTTGCAACCATCAGCCGCACCCGGCCAATCCGGGCAAGTTTGTTAACGTTCGTTTGAACTTGAAACACCATCGCCGCGGGTTCAAGAAAATTGTTTCGCCAGACCTAACCCTTAGTCTACGGCGTGCCATCCCCGTGGGGATCATCCGATCGAATGAAGAAGTGCCGAACCCGGGAAGTTGGTGGCTCGAAAGTTAGATATTCTCTTTGCAGATCCCGCTGGGAGAACAAAGGGATCAAACGATTACGATACGTCGATATGATAATAAACGGAGCCAGCGGCCCATGGGAACCGACGGAACTTGCAGTTGCGTTGGCGCGATGTTCAAAGGAAGGAGTTTCAGTGATGTATGGAAGTAGCAGTATTTTATTTTGCGATAACCTTCAAATGCAAGAATAAGTTCGGCGCGGGGAAAAATTAATTACTTCTTTTTAGAGTCTAGTTAGCGGGATGCAGGAGTATTTTTCTGTGATTAGTTTCGAATGTAAGATTCAGGGTGGCAGGAGAAAAGCTAGTTTACTTCTTCCTCGTGTCTTATTAGTAGCGTTTATTATTATTAGAAGCATCAGTATTTTATTTCCTGATAATTTTCGAATGCAAGATTAAGTGTAGCGAGAAGAAAGATTAATTTACTTCTTCTTACGTAGTGCCTTATTAACAGCGTGTAGAAGCCTCGAGTGCAAAGGGTTAATCATTTTGGTGGACGAAATTCGAAGATAATTTCCGAACAACTCAATACATATCATTCATACAGAAACATACAACGTCTGACACATTTTCCCATCGTTCCTCGAAATCGCCGAAATACAGCATTATTTATTCTTTAAGCTCAGAAGCGGAATCATTCGGTTCGTTATTCTTCCTTTCCACTCCTTTTTTCTCGTCCCTACCGCCTTTGTCGAGAGAGATAAAGTTCTACAGTTCGTTTTTTCCTACGTACGTTAAAATTTTCACCGAACCACTCCGTACAAAGTGTTTCAGACCCGCGGACGTGTGCGTGCGTGAATTATCCTCGCACTTTTATTGGTTTTTCTTCGCTCGTCACGCTTTCTACGGGTTTTGCATTATATTTTATGGGCTTCGGAAAGCGGGAAATGCAGTTCCGAGGTGTGCTGAAAGCTTGGAATTCCTCACTTTGCGAGATCCAACTTACCCGATCTGTTTTTATTCGCGCCGTCCCGACTTCCAATGCTTCTGGCTCGAAAGTTGTCGGATATTCACCGTTCGATATTTTCTTCAGCGTCCGTCCGACGTTCAGGCGTGTAGTAGTATTGCGAAATTATGTGAATATTTTTGTATTCTTATTTTCAGTAATCTTTTTATAAAGGAGCGATATGTTTTCATGATTTTAAGACAGCTAATTTTTGTAATATTCTGTAACTTTGAAATTTAACGTTTTAAAAACATTTAGAGACCTTCTTCGAGTTATTGTATATTTAGTTTGCGTTGAAAATTCTGTTCACGTACAACAAGTAATTATTTAGACAATTCACGTAATTATATTTCCATTATCGTTTTAACCTCTGCACGCCCTTGGCTACATTCGTGGACGTATAGCTTTTTATAATTATAATTACTGTCAATAATAAAAAGAACCAAAATTTGATAACTTATTCGCTACAAAATCCCTCAACAAGACGAGTACAAATTTTATGGTTTGGCTACCTAACAGCAAATTACTGTAAATTATAGTAATAAAAATACTCTTTCCTGTTTAAAAAGCTCAGTGACCTTGAAATTTTTGAATATATGCCTCTAAGATTATTTTTCTGTATATTATAATAGATCCCTTTCTGGACCAAACCCTTTTCAATCCCTTTGTGATCCTATAGGATCCCTAGTATACTAGGGTACAAGGCTACTAGGGTCAACATATATGTTGAGTGAAAATAAAATTATGTTATTTTTAGACTGTGGAGTTTATGCATTTACGGTTTACACTAATGCAGAAAAATATATATAGAGTATGCATATTCTGCATATAATATAATAATACTGTTACAATTAATATAGTAATACTGTTATTTAATTTTGCATACGTGCACATACCTTTTAATTAGGATTAGCATCTGTTCATTACATTAGTTTATATCATAAATCCCTAAAATCCACAGTGTTGCTATACTGTAATATACGGGATATAACGGATTTCCAGAAACAAAATATCGGATTTCACTGTCGGCAACGTGCAACGTAAGGCTGCCTTATTTAGACTGCCACTTAAATTGGACCGCCTCCATAACTAGTTGAAATTAGTACAATAATGTCATTTATCGCATGCGGTTTCCACTTTGCTGCAATATTACTGTGCGTGGTCGACATTCATGCACGGAAATGCAGCGGTTGATTTGTTATATGGTAAAATCTAATTCTGAGTAGTTTCACGTAATATTAGAGCTACGCGGCGAATACGTTTACAACCTAGAAGATAATATACAGGGTGTCCCAAAGGACACGGAGCCGGTAGGAGCAGAAAATGGGAGGTAGCTGAGACGATTCTGAACAACAATTTCCTTTGCAAAAAGTGTCGGTGGGGGCTTCATTTTTGAATTATTAACGAAAAACCATCGACCAATCACAGAGCCCGATTAGCGCGCGTTTAGCCGCGAGAGCATAGGCTCGAGCTGGGATTGACTGGCTATTAGCTGAGTGCGCGCTACTCGGGCGCTGTGATTGGTCGATGATTTTTCGTTAATAATTCAAAAATAAAGCCCCCTCCGACATTTTTGCAAAGGAATTTCTCGTTCAGAATCGTCTCAGTTATCCCCCATTTCCGACTCCTACGCGAGTTTTAGAACACCCTGTGTATTTGTATTCTATATATGTATTTGCGACATAATATGGTAATTTTACAATTTATAGACGATAGAATCTCTGAACGGCATAAGGAGGTCGCGCGTGTACGTTGTAAAAATACCGTGGCATCCAGAATGTATAAAGTGGACCATGGCTGATTGCTCAAATTGGAGCGTTTTATTTAGACTTTATTTTCATGTTGGATTTATTCTTGACGTTTACCAGGATACCAGGCAATTTCATTCCGCTATGGACGTGTATTTTGCATTGAAAATGGAAAAGAAGTAATACGCGAAGGGGAAGCAAAAAGAAATAGAAAAAAATCGATGATTGGTTTTCGTACAATATGGGAGGAAAATACCTATAGAAATAGGTATGATCCTGTTCTTCAGGTAAGCTGCGATAAGTATGCAAATATAAACCCTGCAATGGCAGGCTTTTATTTGTAATGCATTCATCGATGCCAAAAAGTAACACTCATTAACATTTATTCCAATATAATGCGTATTTAATAAGTTAGTATGTAAGCTTACTTAAATATGACACTTAATATTCTAAAGAGTTTCGCTTAGGTTTTAATTCTTGTTCGGTATCTGTGAAAATGTGAATTTGCACAAACATTCTCCAGTCATTTCATTTCCTGTTTCAAACTCGATGGAACCGATTCGAAAATTGATTTTAGTTTTCATTTATTCTTCGATACGCGCATGGGAAACGGGGCGATCGGATTTTTGTGCAAACATGACGAACGAAGGGTCGCATTGCAGATTGGAAGTTCCGGCTCGAGGTCCGTTAAAGGAAAACCGTGTTTCATTACCCGCATTACCGAACGGATCGCTCGTGCATGCGGTCCACGCGACCGCTTTCGCTGAGTCTGGTGGAAGTCGTTGGCGAATTTGCTGGAATAGGAAGTGACGCAACCTGAAATCCTTTCCCCCTTTGGCTTCTTATCCCGGCCACACAGCTTATTTTTCGACGATTCAACGGGATCCATTCTTATGAATTCATCCGAGGAATCCCGAAGGAAATTCACTCAGTCCATTTACGTGCGATCGGTCCCGTCTCCGCGTAAGATTTTTCACGAGTGATGTCGCCTTCGAAGATCGATTCGAGGCTTTATAATTATAATAAGGCCTTAAATTAATTTATATATGCCTACCTAGAAATTTAAAAACAGTTTATTTTTTGGTTTTGACATGTTGTTGACGTACAACGTTTCGAAAATATTCACTGAAATTGTTAAAATTGACGAAGGTATGAAGGTTTTAACATTGTCTTTGGCGCTGGCTTTACAATTAACCCTTTGACTGCGAAGGGCGTATATACAGGGGAACTCAAAAATGTTGGAGGTCCTCGAAAGGGGTGGTTCGGAGGGTGATTTGAAGCAATTTTTTTCTTAGCGAAAGTGTTGTCCGGGGCTTCCTTAAGGAGATATTAACAGAAAACCACAATCAATCAGAGCGTGACTATGCCGGTGGATCACTCGCAGTAGTACAGGCTACGCGTTAGCCGGCCGCAGTAGTGTAAAGCTACGCTTTAGTCGGCCGCAGTAGTATAACCCAGGCGTTAGTTGGCCGCAGTAGTGTAAAGCTACGCGTTTGTCGACCGCAGTAGTGTAAAGCTACGCGTTTGTCGACCGCAGTAGTGTAAAGCTACGCGTTAGTCGACCGCAGTAGTGTAAAGCTACGCGTTTGTCGACCGCAGTAGTGTAAAGCTACGCGTTTGTCGACCGCCATAGTATAGGCTACGCGTTAATCAGCCGCAGTAGTATAGGCTACGCTTTAGTCGGCCGCAGTAGTGTAGGCCACGCTCCACCGGCATACTCGCGCTCTGATTGGTCGGAGTTTTCTGTTAAAATCTTCTTAACGAAGCCTCGGTCGTTTTCGCTACGGAAAAAATTGTTTCAAATCACCCTCCGAACCACACTTTTCAAGGAACTCCAACATTTTTTGGACACTCTGTATACGTCCTTCAGAAATGGGCTCTGAGACATTATTCTATTCGTTAAATCAATTTTTAAAAAATATCAGCTTATAAGGGATGATGAGACAAAACTTTTTTATATTTATAGTTTGTTTATAGAACGATTAGTTTTAAAAATAAAAGTTAAAAGTTCGTTCGAAAAATTGAATTTCAGAAAAATAGTCTTCTAACTTTTCAATTTTTGTCTCTGAAACTAAACGTCGTGTAAATAAACTGTAAATATAATTATTATTTTTTAATGTTATTTTTTAATAGTTTCATTTTGTTCTTCTCTATAACGTGATATCTTTTTTAAATTCGACTGTTCGACAGTTGTTTTTTTTTTTCTTTAAGGCAATAGCAAGAAAATTTACAATCTTTTGCAACAATTCGTGTCTCCAAAGACTATAAATTCACCCCTTGACTAATTGCAATCAACGTGACCTACGACACACCTCGTAATTGGCAGTGAATGAGTTAATGAAAGTATAATTTAAGTAAATCAGTCATGCAATTATTTAAAAATCATCTCAATAAATTCAAAGACGAAGATAATTCCATTTCCATAAATACGAATTGACCACAAAATAGATGTTTACTTACCCTTTTTTCCTCGAAAAAAAAATTACAAATATGAATAGAAATAAATGGCCAGTAGTTACGTCAGACTATAATTTGACGCACATAAATATGTCTAACTTCGCGACTAGGATAATTCGAACAGTTTCGAAATTTCTCACTTTCAATTGCTACGTGTGCGGAATATTCGATGAACACTCGTCCCGGCCCGTATGAAAGCGAGGCGATTTAATATCGCCGGCGTGGGTATTGTTAAAAGTTGTTGAAATATTGTGAGTAAACTCTCGGCGTCTAAGCTCTTAAACAACGGCAAAACACCGGGGCAGGAATGAAATTCAAGGCGCCACCCCGAAGAATAATCGCGGCCGTTTAGACGTGCCAGGGCTTGGAAGTAATAAAAACTCCCCGGCACCTTTCCCCTCCGTTATATCTTCATCGGTAGTGGAAGAGGCGTCCCGACGCCCGCCGTTGGACACGTTCTCTGGCCCCGAGCTACTGATATTTCGCATCGACGTTTTCGATAACAAACGGCCACGGTACTCGTACTTTCATAACGTCGCCGTCATTTTATTTCAATCGATTCCTACGGATTCGTTACGTTTATTAAATGTCTCAAATGACGGATATGAATCTTTGAATGAGGTACGTGCCTCAGTCGCGTCATTTCCCATTGAACAATCGGATCCTCGTTTCACCTTTAAATTCGTTTCGTTTCAGCGCTGTATGCGTTGGCATTAATCGCCCATTTGATTGAAAATATACACGACGAAGAAATTGCGAGAAAAAGTTATGTACCTTGATTTTAGTTGACTGAGATGTGTAGTAGTTCAAATTGATTATTTATAGCCTTTTTAGTCACGAATTATTGCAAAAGAAGATGGTACAATTTGTTATTAAAACAACAAATTTAATATCAGTTTGTATTATCAAAATAATAACCTAGATTAAAAGCTTTATTTAATTTGCAATGAATAGACTGAGTAGATTTATTATTCGAAACTTTTATCTAAATTATAAATAAGAAGTATGACTATCTCAGTATACAGGGTGTCCCAGAGTTAGTGCAAGAATAGTAAATGGAGGTAGCTGAGACGATTCGGAACCACAATTTCCTTTGCAAAAATGTTGGATGGTGCTTCGTTTTTGAATTATTAACGAAAAACCATCGACCAATCACAGCGCTCGAGTAACGCGCACTCAGCTGCGAGAGGCTGACACAAGCGTCCTGGCTCGCTATTCGGATGCTGTGATTGGTCGGTGGTTTTTGTTAATAATTCAAAAACGGAGCACCATTTGACATTTTTGCAAAGGAAATTGTGGTTCAGAATCGTTTCATCCACGCCCCCATTTCCGGTTCTTACACTAATTCTGGGACACCCTGTATATGCCAATATCTCATTCCGATATATCATTAATTCCACTTACAGTAATACAGGTAGTTAAAAAAAAGAAGAATTATAAAGTTAAAAAATTAAAATTTTAACAAGTGGTAGAAAAATACTTATTACTCTCTTTGTACTTCGAATTTGTATATAATACAGCGAAATAATTATACATATTAATTTGATACTTACTATATATAATAATTTAATACTTAAATAAAAAACAAAGACGTCTGTATTAGAAAATTTCTCATTGAATCCGTCGAAAAATTTCATTCCCCGCGAACAAAATGAGCTATTACTCCGCAAAGAGCGCTACGAAAGATGTCGCGCGTAAATCATACATTGTGCGACGATATGAATAGAGTCGATATATTGAATTCATTCCGCCGGTATCGTCCTTTTAACAGTAATCTATGTTCGTAACTTTTCGTTTATTAATCTCGATGCAGAACGCGTCGCGACGGACAGTTGGAACCAACACCAGTGAATGCAAGTATCGATTACACCGCCGGATGCTACTGACGTTATTTATTTTTCCGTCTACCATGGTATTAATTACTCCGCAGACATAGATTTACTGCCAGCCCCCCTATCATCTGGAAACACCGAAATATGTGTAAAAGGAAATGGACGTCTTCCTCGGCTGTAAGTGTCCATATTTCTTTCTGAGCGCAGGAAGTCATTGTTCTCCGAATACGAATGTGTGAAACGACGCGATACGCGAAACGAAAGTTGTTCATTAGTGATTCTATTATGGTTAGATTGCGAATTTTTATGCATTTATGGGAAGTTCGAATGCGACAAAAATTACAAAATGCATAAAGTGCACAATAGCATACAAATTATACATAAATAAAGTGAAAGTCTTTGAAGCAATAACATTTGATATATGCTACATAAACCATATTCGGTTTAAAAGGAATAAATAAATATATAGGTTAAATATAGTGAAAGTAAAGTACATATGTATTATATTAGGTTGGTGCATATGAAATCTTTTTTCCAATGTTTCAATCATCCTGACCAATAATGTCCATTTTAGTCTACTCTGTCATGAATCGATTATAATTATATTAAAGAGGATGAAATATATTGTAAGACATACACATTAAAATATTAAAGATGCTTAGAATAGAAACATTAGAACCTTATTACATATTAACAATTATGAATACTTGGAATATTCGCGTGATTTTTTTATATGAGTATAAACTTGTGAAAATCGTGGTGAAAATTGTTAAAAATAAAAAGTTAGCTTTTGAAGAAGGTTATGTGAATGTTATTAGAAAATTAACTTATTCGTCATCATTTTCTACCCTCTGATTGTGTAATTAATGCATTCGACATGAATAAAAATATAGAATTGTGTGAAAATTACTTTAATTAAATGCACAATGTTTTATTGAAAATAGTTTTATATAGTTAGAGTTTCGTTCGTATAAACATTTTATATGTACCAACCTAATAGTATCTGCAGTGTGAAATAAATTTCTATTTAGATTCAAGTTTTTTTGCAAAGCGTTTATTTTGCATAAAGATCCGCGGTCGTATTTTCAAGTCATATTTTAATAAAGATTCAATGATAATCTTATTATTTCAAAGGATTCAAGACATACTTTAATAAGAAGATAGATATTTTATTAAAGTGAAATAAGAAAATTCCTCTTCTATAGAAAACAAAATAACTGACTGTAATAAATGTTTAATGCATACAGCATTTTGCTTTTTTTATAGTAGCGATACCTTATTTTATTCTAACAATATTTTTCCCATTTTTGTTGCAGGTACGTATACGCCAGATCATACAGTGTTGATGATTCTTGTTGAAAAACGTTGGGTGAGTGTTTCTACCTATTTCGGATCTGAAAGAGATGTTACAAAACATAGAAATTTCATTATTGTATTAGTATTGTTGTCGTTAAGAGTGCAAATACTTTTATTATGAAACTCTTTGCGTTATAATTAAAAGAGAAGAATAAAATAGAGTAACAAGTCAAATGTTCAACTTTGAATCAACAGAAAATTATCAAAGAATAAAGATAAAAACAACTCCATATACTTAATGATATTTACACTAATGTAGAGATATTTTAGATAAATATTTCATGAAATCACAGTCTCCAAACAGAGATTCCAAATGCTGCATCTGAAAATAACTTGAATCTCCGAAAGAAATGAACAATTATTAATATTCGTCGAATAACCCATGCGTTATAAAAACCATACCGTGTGAATCGTGTTTAATCGACGTTACTGCTTCAATATCTCGAATGAAGTCGAGCACGGGCTCGTTGAATTTCTCGAAACCGCCGTCGCATTGTCGCAAACTGGCAGCAAATTCAACCTTCTGGGAACGAAATTATGAGCCTCGGCGGAAGTTCACGTTTGACTTGAAGCTTTTAGTTCGTGGCGCTTTAACCGACCGATGCCGCGCAACCAGTGAAATTTAAATCTGACCGCTAGGTGCCACTCGACTTTAAATTCATGCCCCTCCAAGCTGCCCCGACCGGAGTCGTCTGCACGTGAACGCGCTAAGTAGAAGCTACCGGCACTGGTCAGGCGGGCGTAAGTAATTCCACGCCCGTGGTCGACGGTGGCCAGAACGCCTCGCAACGCGTATTAGCCCGCTTTTCGACTATTTGCTTGCCGCGTAACTCGTCCACTCCAATTTTCTGTTCGAATTCAATGTGTGGAGGGGTGAAATTTGCCCTCGGATGGATCGTCTTAACACTTTATCTACCGGGCTATTTAGAAGCAGTCTTTAATTCAAAAAAGAATTTTCTACAGTAGCATATGCCAATCTAGGCTGACAATAATTCCTCCATACTGTTACTGGGTATATCGAAAGCCAAGTCTGTTTACAAACATTAAACATTGTAAGTAGACAACCATCAACACAGTAAATAAATTCGAAAAGCTAAATACTGGAATTAAAAAGCCTATAAATAGGTTTGACTATTAACATATAGTTATACTATTGACTATTTAACATTGATTTTTTTAAGTTTTTCTTTATTAAAATTTACCCTTTTCTGGATCTCTTGACGATAATTTTATAATTTTCCGATAGCTTCAAATAGCAAACAAAAATTTTGGAATGAAATTTTCCAGAATATATCCGATTTATGTTATTTATGTAATATAATCATATTACCATGCCGACAATGTTTACTCTGACAGGTAAAAAACAAAATTGTTCTAAAAAACAAAATTGTAAAGCCGCTTTCGAAAAACTCTTCGTAACATTTTGTATCGTGAAATTCATGATTATGAAATGCAGATATCCGGATCAAATTTATAATTTCGTTCTGGCCCTCTATTTATTATAAACGATTCAAACATACTTTTGAATGTCGAAATTAATCTGAGAATAAATCTGCGCTGAAAATAACCGCGATGTATTTTAAATGAAGTTTGATTCATTCAATAAGAATTCTACTTTCATATTCGCGTCCAGAAGCAACGATTTGATTCATTTTTCATGTAGGATAGAAATATTGTCGAAACGGATTTAACGCAATTACATTTTTCCACGAAACTCGAATTCGTCATTTGGACATTTTTATAATTACGATGCTTCATCTTTATACGTTCCATGGTGGAAGGAATTTATGGAAACAGAAAGACATCAATCAGAATCTCATACTTTGGAGGGTAAATTACTTTGAGAACATAAACCAGTAGTTCTTGAAAACAGATTTTCTTTTGATGAATGCAATCAAAGGACATTTCGATCCGGAGTATTTCTTGAAGACTTAAGTACGCTTCCAATTTCTTCAGCATTTCACCTTGGTTTTGCCACTCTGATCCATTAGTAAGAGTTTATTCCAAATGGGATTGGAAATGTATTTATAGTGGTCGAGTAACGCTCCAAGAGATAAATTATATTTATGTCCATCTTGATTAGTACATAAATAAACATGAGTGGTTCTCTAATGGATCAAAATTTAATTTTCTTTTCTTTATTTATCTCTAAATATTCGCTAAGATATAATTGATATTTGAGCAAGACCATATTTACAAAAAGAATAGTAACAAAAGGAGAAAAATATTCCAGTAGAGTGTATAGTCTTCCAAAAGAGCCATGTAAAAGTATGAAAAAATTCTTCTGTATCGTTGCATACGTAGACACACGCTGTGCAAATATGATTAATTCTCTAGTAAGATTAATTTCGACTTATAACGAATAACTAAAATACATTGAAGTTTAGGTAGATGTTTCCATTCCGTATTAATTTGAGGAAACCCTCAGGGACTGTAGCTATGCGTGAACGCAGCTATAGTGTGGGTTTAGCGATCCCAAGGTACCTCGTGGGCCCACCAACAAACTACTGACATCTCTAATGGAAATGCCAGAAATGAAGAGAATTATTTAACCGAATATAAAGTAATTTAAAGCAAGAATTTAACGAATGGAAAGAATGATAAAAAGATTCAACCAATGAGATAGTTCAAAGGAAAATTTATTGGAAAAGATGGTCTTCTAACATAAATCCTTAATTTATCGATTATTGTTATTTTACAGAAGCTCCAAAATCATGGGACGCGTAAGATCCATCTGTCCATTAAGGGTTAATATGAAGTGAAAAATTCATCAGTCCGGAAACTTTCGCTCGCAGCCACAGTTTCGGATCGAAATGGTCGACGAAGTGTTAAGAACCACTGGTAGAATCGAACGCAGCTCGATATAGCGCTCGTTCTGAACAATTTACACACCGATGATATCTGCCGATTAGCTTGCGGCGTAGCGCACAGGCTCGGATAAATAATTTAGCGTTCGGAACACGTTCATCGTTCCTTGGCCCCGACGACGTCTCTCGTGGCGCTCTCTCGGCGTCGTTTAATTAACGTACGGATTATGCCGTCGCTAGCGAGCGATGTGTGTTTCCAGCTAGAAACATCGCATTAATCATAAACAGTGACCGGGCCGTAATTCGCTGGATGAATTGCAGCCTCTGCCGGCCGCGTGAAATTCATCGGCGCACTTAAACGTGGCCGCATATGCATGCATGCACGCGTTGCATCGCCGTATGCGTGATCGGGTTTAATGCAGACCGAACCGGAAGTGCATAAATGACATAGTGATGCCCGCGGGAAACGGTTTATTGTGAAAACGTACGTAGCGTGTGCGGGATGTGTGTGTGTGTGTACGCGCGCAAGGGAATCCGATTAAGGGGGTTGCAGGCGTTGGACGTTGGACGAGGTATGATAGAAAAGATGACCCACCCGATAGAGGATTTGTTTCCTTCTTTTAATTGCTTCTGTTTTACGTCGGATCGACTGCTTGGTTAGTAGATCACGGATTTTATGTATGGCATACACTAATGTAGAAAACATACTAAAAATAATGCATGTAGAGTATATTTTATTTATTCATATGGTAAGATTAATATTTCGTTTTGAATATGTATATACATCTTTTAGTTATATTTAGCATATGTCGTATCCGACGTATCATGAATGAGTAAAATCTGCAGTTTAATCATTAGCGACGAGTGTGGATGGAGTTTTTGTTTAGTTAGTGGGACTAGGTACTATTGCAGAGATTCGTCTCTTTTAAATGATTCAGTGAGTTAAAACTGTTACTTTTGTAATGCATTATTAGAAAAAAAAGCTGGTTACAAAAAAAGAGGGTATAGATGACCGTTCCATTACAAATTAAAAAGTAATGAGTAATGGTCCATTAAAAATGAAAAAGTCATGTCTCTATCTATGTAGGTTGCTCGTCAAAATATTATTTCAGAAACATAGATCATTTATGTTCGTGGATTTACAACATTTTCATAACCCATGTTTTGCGTATTTTGTTTAGCAATATAATGTAATTCAAGTATCAACCATCATCCTCCTTCATGAAATTAATGAAATGAATCGTATGAATCTCAAAATCTCAAAATCTTTCAACAGCTAAATCAAATAATTTTTTTAAATAACACTACCTTCAAACCATCTCAAACCATTTTAATTCTATTATACTTTCCAATATACGAAATTTTATTTCGCGTATTTAATTGAGCAATTCCTGAGTGTATTTATAAATAAAATTCAAGCGAAAATCCAAGGCAAATTCACTTCACTGATTCTGATAATTATGGCCAACCATTTGCATAATTTAGGGTGGAATGGATCCGTCTGGTGTTTGTATTGCGGCCGTACCATTATATTGCGCGTTTTAGTTCCGAAGTTCAGCTTTTCTCTTTTTTCGTGGGGCGGCATTAATTACTTCCTAAGACGCCGCCTGTGCCACGTCCGCCCTCCGCAAGCGGCCACCATTTTCTTCGGAATTCGCGGAGGATATATTAAAAACCAGACATCGAGGAATTTCGATGGCATTAACGAAACGGTTCTTCTATTATTGTTTTCGCGAAACTGGCTCTCGAAATGAACGCCTATTGCCAGCGATATTGGAACTTCTTGAAAAAGCGATTCGTTTGTAGAATACATATCGAATAAGTGCGAGAGAGAAGTTAGATATCCGTGAACCAGTTCTCATGCTCTGGAAATTTAATATGTGGTGTTCGATATCAGAAATCGAAATATTGAGATAATACAATTTTCCAATCATTTTTAATTGCACCAGTTTCGTTGTATGAAATCCTTTCATTTTTCTATTGGAGTGTATTTAGATGTTAATTGTTTCTTTTTAAAAGAAAATAGATAATGCAATTTATTTTGTTTCATGTTTCATACAATGCTTTATTTTCTCATATTATATTCTAAGCAGACAATAATACATACGTACCATTAGAAATATATACTATATAGAAGGCATAATAGCATAATGCAGCAAGATACATTATTCTTCATACTGCTACACAGTATAATATAGTATACTATAATACAGTAAAATATAGTACAATATAATACAGTAAAAATATAGTATAATACATAATATTCCATCTAAATAGAGCAAAATAGAGAATATTCAAGCATCACAAAGCACAGTACAAGGTATAATATCATAATACAGCAAGATACAACATGATTATTCGTTACCTGCAGCTGAAGATGTTTATGAATCAACCCAATGCAACGTTATATACATTAGGGTAACATTTCCAGTGAGACGTTCCTTTACTTCCCAAGCAAAGGTTCGTTTATTGGAAACATCAAAGGGTGTCCAAACTTTCGAATAGCGGTGCGCAGCTCGGTTCAGAATTTCCGTCCGAAATGGACGTGGAAGTAGTAAAGCAAAATTTGTCGAAGCGAATCGGTGTCCGGCGGTTGAAGGGTTAATCCCCACGAAACTCCTGACTCATCGGGGGTAGCCAACAAAAATTGGGACGAAGGTTCGCCCGAAGTACGGATCCGCGGGAAGCTGCTTCTGACGTTCGGGAAGCCGGAATCTGCATGCACGAAAATATAGGAATTTGTCCTGCGGAAACCCTCGGAGACAAACCGTCCCCGTCGCATTAAAACTCCTATTCTAATGGTTCTGTTCGTCGAGCCCCCTCTGTCCCTCCCCCGTTCATTATTAATCTTCCGTGCGAAAGTTGGCACCGTCTGGATATTAATCATGGCAGGGCATCGCAGTAATTCCGTTGGACCTACTAATCACGAGGCAAGACCAATTAATTCGTGGCGACGTGCGAGAGGGGGTTGAAGGGGAGGAGGAGGAGGAGGAGGTGGGAGAATGCAATGGACAGTGCGATGGGAATGTTGCACGCGTACAAAATTTGTCACGTGTCTGTGTTGAAATTATATTGTATCATTCTCCGCTTCAACTTAACCCTTTACGAATGTACGGGTCCCGCACGTACCATAATTGTTGAGCTCCTGTACAATGATACTAATTGATCAATCAGGGATTTGTATTAGTGGAGTTCTCTTAAATAGCATTAGAAGTAATCATTTAAACCGTTAAGTGGACCGTTTATTTTGAAAGTGGTGTAAGTCATACATTTATTTCTGTACAATGCAACACAATGCAACACAAACGCCAACATACACACACACACAGCAAATTAATTAACTATAGCATTTAAGTAGAAGTCTATTAAGCATTAGAAATCTTCACACTCCTGAGGTAGAATGCAACACAAACGCCAACATACATACATTTATTTTTGTAGTAAAATGACATGTTGCTGTTTAGTAAATAATCCAACAGATTGTTTTATCTATTTATGTACTAGGTTTCTTGGTGTATTTTATATGCAAAGTTCCACCCCTATATTCCAAGGACATCGTTTTTAAGCCCCTACTACTGCCTTCCGCATAATTAGTATTTTAGAGCTACTATAGCCCCCTTATTCTGTATCCAATGTTCGGTGAAAGGGATATTTGTCGAAAGGATTAAGACTAGGATCCTCAGACTAGTGAGAGTGACTTCCACCTCTCCCATAAACGTTTCAGAGACCGTGAACCGTGGGAGCCCTTTGCTCGAAGATTTCAGTTGACGGGCAATGACTGGGAGGCAAGGCACGTCGGTGTCGGTCGCGTGTCTCTTCCTCGAGGTCCATTAGTCGAAAATCTGCTGCGGTTCCAGAAAACCGTCCAATCTCGATGGCTGTTCGATGTCATCGCGGGGCTAACGTCGAAACGATAGGGGAGGGTAAAGAAAAGGAAGGAAAAGGGGGTGGCTCAGATCGACGAAAGGAAGACGGAAAGGGACGACACAGATGAGAACTGGCCTTCCAATAAGCAGTCGGAAACTTGGACCGTTTCCAAACCGGAAGTAATACCCGGCTTCCACGAAAACTGCCAGCGTCTTCGACAAACCGTAGACCGTCTCTGGTAACAGTTTCGCGACGACTAACGAGAACCATTGTCTAGAGATGCCGATAATTATGTTAGTTTACTGCGTGCCGTGACAGTTTCGGACACCCTGTAACGAGGGTTCTCCTTCGCTAACCGTTAACTCATTCGGTCCAAAAGTGACAGGGAATCGATTAAGAATTTATCGGTACGGATGCTTGTGTAAAATAACGACTGATGTGTATGGCAAACTCGGAGCAAATACTGTTTATTACGTTTTATCTGGTATGATATTAATATTCCAATTAGATTCTGATTTAGAGAATTGGGTTCTTAAGGGAGTATCCTGTATCCTGTATTTATTTAAGTGTTTCAAATATACAGCCATAGTTATTACACTGAAGCTTTCTTCTTACTTATTTACTAGTCACAACTTTTGCATAGCTTTCAGTCTTCTTATGTAATTTTAAATAGAAATATATAGTACTTATTATCTATGCTTATTATTTAATATTGTATATTGACTAATCTTATAAAATATATATATAAAGATTAACATTCATTCATAACTTCATTATGAAATATGTGAAATATATAAAGTATATGAATTGTATCAAAAATTGTATTTTTTAATTCCCTGAAGGAATATGATAAAACTTTTTTTTCAAGTATAAACCATGTAACAATTTTTATACATACTGAGAATGAGAATGAAGACATTTT
>NC_071982.1:1768418-1778049 GCF_026283585.1 Hylaeus volcanicus
GATAAAACATTTTTTTCAAGTATGAATCATGTAACAATTTTTATACAAACTGAGAATGAGAATGAAGATATCAAATTAAAAAGAATTAATATGTTAAGAATTAATACTGTCACCATTTGACAGAAGTCGATTGAGAAACATTATAAACAGTTTTTGACCTCAACAAAAATCTTTATATATGACAAACAATAAATAACAACGGCGAATGTACAGAAATATGGTTATAACTAAACTGCTATTGTTTATGCAAATTCATATTCTTCCATAGAAGATGACTAGAAAGAAAAAAGTATTCCCTATCTTATAAACAATATTAAATGTACTTTATGGTTCATATTTTAAATATTTTCACATTTGCTCATATCTTCATACATTTTCCCATATTTCCACTTCTTATAAATGCATAAACATCTGGAGTCTAATTATAATAATCCAAAAGACAACTATTTTTAGAGAAAGAAAATAATTTAGATAAAATTAATATTGTAATACTATCATTCATCGCTGGAAGAATATTAACATTAAACAATTATAAGTTTTGGATTTGCTTTCAATACTTGGCACATTCCCGCTAGAAACATTTTCGATTAAATAGATTCATTTCAAATGAAATTCTTCGCGATCTCAATTAATTATCGCCGAGTGCGCAACAGGACTGAATTGAACGCGGTTCCGTTAATTTATCCAGTATCAAATTATATTTACTCGATTTAGGAGTGACTATAGCGCCGACAGCTGTTTGACTAGAGTTTGTAATTGAATCATTTCAGATTGAATAAAACGTCGATTAAATAATTCACTCACATGTATCAAAATGCTACCGCGTGAACAAAATAAACAAGCAGGGAAATCTCGGGTACGCGCAAGAAAATTTATACTCATGTTTGGACTCTAGTTTCCAGTCATCTGTAAAGTTCAGAATTCAGAATTCAGAATAATCATTTAAAATTAACATAGTAAAACTAAACTAAACAGAAATTATTCAAACAAAAATTAAATATATGTGCCAAATCAGATTGGTAATAAAATATGAATGACAAAATTATCTCGTCTTTGGTTATCTATTAATTAATTAATTAATCATTTTGAGGTCTGCCACAATCAATTGGCTTCCATTGAAACTCTAGCTTCCAAGCTTCCATTACATATGTATCAGACGTTACAGTGAACGATATGCCTGATTTCTCTTATTTTAACGCGAATAAAAATTGCTCGGCCGAGACCGAAGCTTCCCTCTTCATTAACGTTGCGTCTAGCAATAATGCAGGAAAGATCAATATTGGCGCGGAACTATCGTTTCATCGAAAAAAGGCTTATCGTGTTAAAGCAAGGAACTTCAAAAGTATCGGCGGAGCTAATATTTCAGTGTTAGACACTTTCTATCCGGGTTAATTAACTACGGAATAAGCTGCCCCGTAATGTATCGCTCGAAAGTATCTAAGAATATTTTCCAAAGTTTTAAAGGCCTGCCCCTGGGGATAACGGTGGCTTTGAAAATAAAATTCGAAAGCTCTTGAAAGAAAAAAATTCAACTCTGAAAATGTTTTAGGGCTGTCTGGGGTATTTTCTGGCGAATTAGCTTAGGTAACACGATGCCACTACGAAGAAGAGAGAAGAAGAAGAGAGTATTTTAGGGGAGCTCGTAAATTCTATTTTATATTTAGTTGCATATTGCCAGTTTTTGTGGACTATCGATATCAGTGTTTCACAACGTGGGACGTTGTTGTAAAAGTCTCGTTGTTTTAAAGAATATAAAACAATATAGAAAACTCCTTCATTAAAATTATTATCTACTTGAATTACACTTCTTGATTATATGTGTTGAAAATTTACTTACGTTAAGAAAATTTTCAAGTAATAAAGTGAAATTACTCGTTACCAATGAGGTTTAGGGCTAATAAAGGTCAATACTTTCTTATTTAAAATTCGATACTCTACCATATTTTTGTATAAAAAATATACCATTCCATCTAAAAAACTGAAGGTCACCTTCATTTCTCCAAAAATAGTACAAATACGAAAGATCTATATACCTGGTTACATTGCACACAAAAAATAGTATAAATTTTTCCTCTTTCATTTTTGTGTGATATGTACCATTTACGAGAAAAACGCTGGCTAGTAATAGCCTGAACACCCTGTATATGTAAATAAAAAGAGCGCATGTTATTTGAGTTGAAATTTGCTAATTGTATGAAATATATATGTAAATATCTTGAAAGAGTAAAAGTTCGGTTTTGGCATTTATTCTCTAATAATTCTCTAATATTCCCTAAATATTCTCGAATAATTCTCTAAAAATTAATCCCTAAACAAGACTCTATTTTGCAGCAGTTTGATTGCCTAGTTCCTTCGGTCCAAAGTGATATAGTTGAAATTTTTGCATCTTACGAGGCAACGTCGTTATTTGACCGCGTCGGCCCTGGTTGCAGCACGCGGGGCGGCTTAAGGCCGAAAGAGGGATGATAGATTGTGTTTACCCCTAATGAGTAAACATCCTCGTGGCGCTATCGTCGGTGGTAAATGCCTGGGAGAATGCCTCGTGCCGCTAACAAGCACTCTCATTTGCATCCAATTTCTACGCGCCCGCAAAACCTCTTCAGCCGCGTCAACCATTGACAGTGAATTCACACGCCTCTCGCGGGGCAACATTTTTTAACCTCGAGAGCGCCCAAAATCTCATCGCGAGAGTTTCGTCGTTGTTTGAGTATGGCAGCCCGTTACTTTCTCTCAGAAATTAATATTTTTATTTGTTTGAAGCTCTGAAACTCGACTGGAGCAACGAAAAATAAATGTTAAATAAAAATAACGTATTAGATAGGAACATAATCTGCATCCTCTGTATATGAAATACACATATGAAATATGCATACATGAGACTTATCTTATAATGGTTCTTTTTGGAATTGACCAAATAAATGAATAAATTCTTGTTTCTCTATAAACACATATTTAATTTATTATTTTACACTATTTAATTACTTATTATTATTTAAAAAAATAAATAAACTATCGATTGCACGAATTGTCAATAGTTGTCTTGTTGAAATAAATGGAAAATATTAATGACAATTCCAGTATCAAACTTAGGTGCATACACTCTAGTTAGACATAAGGAAATAAATTTCCAGCTATACTTTACTGTGCTGTTCAATTTGACAGAAGATTAATGAATGATCATTCGAGAAATATCTTGGAAGCTTAACCTTCGACGGGGATGCCCCTCTTCCGACATTTTAATCGGATATAGCTAAACTTTTAACGAGTTTCCGCGTCTTTTGGTAAATGGAGGTTTATTGCGTCGTTAATAATACGTCTCGTGTCATTTTCGCAATTACTATTCAAAGGTTTTATATATCGTTCCTATAGCTTACGAGTTTTTGTTCCTTTGAAAGAGGAAATCTTGAGAAAGACAGAGATTGATCGTAAACTAAATTTATAGGCTTTTCCAAATGGCTTTTAAGCTTTTTATTAAGACATCCTTCACATTTAATTAAAACAAATACGTTCAAAGCCATTTATGTTTTATTATGTGCTTGTATGTTGGCGATTGCTATTAAAGCCTTCGATTTTTTACAGGAATTTTTATAATCTTTTTTTACTAAGTAAATGAAATGCTAAACTAATAAAAAAAATCGTTGTTGCTTATTTTTAATTATTTTTTTTTTTTTACTGAAAACGCTTTTGGAAAATCTATTATTAATTCAACACCTAAAATCAATAGTTCTAGTTAATCTATCAAAATTTAAGGTGCTGTCGAGTTTACCTGTTAAAGGCTTCGCGGTTCGAGCTAAACTGCGAAACAAATCGCGCTGTAATTACAATTTTAACAATAACTAATTAAACTACCTGTGCCCGGGCGCGGAACTACAATTTACACGTACTCGCGACAAAGCATCGCTAAACTCGCGTTTCCGTACTCGCGTCCTCCGAAACCGAGAAAAATATGGAAAACAGCGAAATAGCAATGGACATTTTTTACATCCCATTTCCCTCGTATAATAAGCTTCGTACGCAACCGGTAGTCGGTAGTTTTCTTTATGCATTGAAGTGTCATAATTAAAACAGTCCCCTACGCAACCGTTAATTTTTTCCGGCCCTCGGTCGCGGACGCTGGCATAAAGTACTACAAACGAATTCATAACGAAACAATTAAACCACGCGTGACAGCGCACAACAACCGCGCTGATGAATTTAGTAAATTTTAACGAAAGTTTACTCCGGACCGCAGACGCGTTCCTGGTGTTGGTCGCTTGAATCGTGTATGCAAAAATGATCGCGGTACAGTGGACGGGAGCTTCCCAGGGTTTGATTGTTTTTTAAAAATTTCCCCCCCCCCCCCCCCTCCGTCGAGCTTTCGAATTCACGAGCTATCTGCTCTGAGCGAATTTGCACAACGCGCGACCGCATGTACCATATATTTTTCTCGCCGCGTTCAATTTTAGAAACATTTGCGGTGATTTATTAAACAGAGCGCAATAAAAAGGAAGCATTTACGGGGTCGTATACTGGCGTTTGTTTTTCGGATACCTTCGTTCCGTTCGCCGAGTCACGCCTGTTGGAATCGATGAACTCGCATCGATTACAATGAATCGTCAATGACGACCGGATAGTGGAAATTCATTGGTCGTTTTTTTTTCTTTTTTTTTTTTTAGTTCGTGTCGAAAACGCCTCAGAGGTGCAATTTCTCGTGGTTACAGTGGTTGACAAGTGAATGATCGAATTGCCAATTTATTGGTCAATTTTTGAGACCAGGTTTTAGTGCTGATTCATTTTTGCTGGCGATGATGCAGCATGTAACCGAAAATTTCAAGTACTAATTAAACTTTTAATAAAGTTTAATGTTTCGAGACTAAGGCCAAATTAAATTAGAGAAATTGGAGTCGTGAACTCTCAATGCCTGCAGTAGAATCTATTAATACGTATTTATTTAAATTGTTATATTATTTACCTAGACTAAGTCGCATTGAATTGATGTGATTTATTACTTACATCGATTTAAAAATGTATCAAGGGGACTAGAAATAAGGAGACATTGTATTCGTTTTAAAAGTAAAACATACCTAAAGATTCAATAATATTGAGTCCTCGTCAAGAATAATTCGATAGCTACTTATTTAAAAAAATATGTGAAAATACATCATTAAAATATAGTATTAAAAATATATCAAGGAAATATATCAAATTGAAAACGTACTTTTATCAACATAAAACCTATTATTATTGTGATAAACTAACCTTTAAGGAAGACATAATTGGGAATTAATTATTTATCAGCCGCGATCACTCCCTAAGAGAACTTTCATCCGCAGTCGGTGGTGGAACTAACTCGAGCTCAAAGTACATTGATCCTGTTTATTTAATTGCTAATACGTGTAAAGGAACCTGCCGATCGTGCTTCGAGCTGGTTTCACGTCGCCTAATAGCTCGCATTGAACGGTGACTAATAACGATGACTAATTTTGAACTACGCTTTGGCTTTGACTCTCGAACATGGAAGCCACGTGAGGACGCGATACCTATCAGGGAGTAATCAGTCCTCAGAATCGCTAGGTAACGTATGGATGGTACCAGTGGCTATAACATTGTCCATATTACTCGATAGAAGTATTACTGTTATATTTACTAAACGCCAGTAGATATTCTAAATAAATAAGATGGCCTAGACACTGACAGTAGATCAATCAAAACAAATTTTTAATAAAAAACAATAAGGTCTTAGGAAAAAATCAGGATAGGCGTTGATGTGGACTTTCGAATCTTATTTTTACTGAGTACGTTTGAATATAAATCAATGTGCGATAATTGTAACTCCGCCTTAACAATAGAATATATTTTAACGAAATTCCAATAATGAGATGAACAAAGAAGAAAATTAAATCAACCAGGGACTACTCACGAAAACTTCACGACTCCAAACCTTGCAAAATAACTCTAACATTTCTAAAAGAAATAGGACTAATCAACCTCGTACAGGACAACGATTAAAACTATAAGTTAAACACGATATATTATATTTCAATCCCCATGTAAATCCAAATATACCTACAAATGTGGTCGCTAATACCCTAAGGGGGTATGCGACTTTAAATATTGTAATTAAATAAAAATGAACGTTATAAGTAGTGACATAAAATAATTATTAATATGTAGCTTACATCGCCACGGTATAAGGTTCATATTATTTTAGGGAAAAGTTTACTGAATTTCTAAGAGTAAATAGCAGAAACATAAACACTGCACAGTTTCTAAATATATAAAATTTACATTTTATGGAACGATTATAGGCGTTCCCCGCATACGGTGTCCCGATCGATGGGGCGCCTATAAACTCCCACGGCATCGAAAGGGTTGAACCAGCTGCTAATCTACGAGATCCCTTCAACCACTTTGCAGTGCTCTTTGGCAAGCGATTTAGAATGCACCCGGAACTTTTTAACGCGTCCACCAATCTTCCAATCCTTGCCACCTTGCGCGAGAATCCCATTCCAAGCACTCTCTACATCGTGCAATTTTAAAGGTCTGGAACTCTGCTCTACTTGTTAATGGCATTTCTTTTATAACTACCATATTAGGTGTCTGGAATACCAAGAACAAAACTGTATTGATAAGGTATTATCGTATTATCCTTAACGAATAAGGATGCACTACTGATACATTTTTTTTACTTTTCTTTTTTAAGTCTATTTTAAAATTTACTTTCGAATCTTGCGCATAAGAATTTCGTAATAATCAGTAAACTGTTAATATAGGCAACAGTTATGAAATAAACATATCTATAATAGTGGAATCCATGCCAGAGAAAATGAGCTATTAAGAATGAATATTACTACAGACTAAGTGAAAAAAAAACAAGTAAATTGTACTATCGTAAACTGCGAACTGAAACTGAACGTGATAATATGCTACAATTAGGTAGCCGTATAACTATAAATAAGTGCGGTTCCTTAGCAACCACAAACAATTTCAAGCTATTGACATCTAGGTAACAAAATAAAATGCTAGATCGTGCGTTAGCAAATTCATAATTATTCGATTTTTGTCCATTAATCGGCGCACCGTGAAGGCCCTCAACATTGAATTTCAGTCACAAGACATGAAAAACTGTCGTTAGCCACTGACGCTGATGCGATATCAAAATAACTTTCGTTCTATCCACGGGAAAGTGTATATACTCCACGCGTTCGCGTGCAAAAACTCCCATAAGTTACACACCGTGCACACATTCTAGCGCCTTTGTATGCGATGCGAGGAACACTTCATCACGGATATCCTCGTTAGAGTCAAAGTCCGCGCCTCTTGGCCATTACGGATCTTTACGACGCCTCGTGGGGCTTAGAAGGGAATTTCGACAATGGACTAATTGAAACGGTTATCCTCGCTCTTTTGACCAGTGCCGGACATATTTCAGACCAAAAACTAGAGAGAATAACCTTGTAACGTGTTCACCGCCAGCTGCGACACTCGTAGCCGTCCATTTGTCACTGAACGCCACCCGCGAGTAAATAATGGATAATAGATGTTTCAGGGAAGAATCAAAATCAGTATACTTTAGGGGATTGGATATTTATTCGTGATTGTGGTGGCTGACGGGAGAATAAGCAAGACTCGTATAGGTATGCTGTGAACTTTTAATTGAGACGCGTCCGTACTCTGTGGCTTCTCTTACAAGACTGACTTACAGACTAATCATTTGTTTGTTTCTTTCTTCATTTTCACACATCGCTTGCACTCTGTTTAAATAAATGCATTCACCCTAAAGAACATTCGAACCAATAATCTAAACATTCACTCAACGCTTGTCGCGCAACACGCACCTCGCACTTCACTCTTCCAGACGTAACATTTCAGACTAAACAAATTATTATAAATATAAGACGGAAATGTGGCGTCGGCTCGTCGCCGATGCCGCCACAGTGATAAAAATTGAATGAAACGGGGAACCTTGTAGCAGGCGCTTGTGTGAACGGTTAATATAGTTGTTTTGAGATAGTTTCGATCTAAAATTGAAAATCGCTCTTTTGGAAATTATTAACGAGTAACTGCAGGGCGCGTGAATGAAAAACACTTCAGTTATGTTCATTTTATTCGGTACACATACGATTTCAGACGTCCTTAAGAGCGAACCGTGGAAGGAAATAACAAAGGAGTCTGTTGTTTCAGATTTTAACGAATTATATTTCAGTAACAGCATGGTCAATAATTCCTATTTTCTTTTTCTAAATGGTTTATAATTTTGATCTTTGTAACATATAAAATTTTCAGCAAATTCCTAAATTACATTTTGACGTGAAGTGACAAAATTCGATTGAAAGCTGTATATACCATAAGGGTCTGTGTTAAAATTACAAAATTTTAATATCGTTTTTCATTAAACAAGGGTGGTCAATTTAAATCAAAGTAGGCTCATACGATTCATATTTAACCAAAAAATAATCAAATGAAGTTTCATTAAAATTCTCCATTAAATAAATTCACGAAGCAACTACCTTAATTGTTTTGAGTAGTTTCGGTTGTGAGTATAACAGAATTTATTCAATTCTTTTATATTTTACATCAAATTTATTCATATTTCTAAATTATTGTGACATTAATAATAAGAATGAATTTTATCATTACTTTTCTATACAAAGAACTAAGAGTTTATTATATTTTTTGTTAGGCCTTATATGTAGAAAGTCTCTAATATCAATACTCATTTCTGTTAAAAAATTTGTATCACTTGTCGTATTTTTAACGAATCTATACTCTTTTGCAAATATTTAAGTATTAAACTGACACTTCTGCATGAACTGAGTTTACGAATGTATAAAAATTCATCGCAAATATTTGTTTGTAATACAGCAGTTGAAAGTATGAGTTAAACTAACGCGTCTCATTCTAAGAATATGTTTCCGCGATTCTTCTACTATTCCTTTTCGTATTTAACAAAGCATAACTGAAAAGTCCGCGTTTCTATCTTTACCCGTATCATCGGATATGAAAGTTTAATTTGGAGTGCATCTGACTCGTGGCATCAAATATAAAAGCCCTCGGGAAAAAGCCACCGCAGAGACCGTGCTAAAATAATATTCGACGTGTTGAAATTTAAATTGGCCTTTCTCAAGACTTATTATATCATTTCAATTCAAAATCCAAGCTTGGAAATGTGAATGTATAATAAATACATCTGGCATAATTAATCACATCACCAGTCGCTGGGTTTATTATTTGTGGATGTAAGTATAGCTTCACTCTAGACGGGTGTGCAGTAATAGTGAACGATTAATCAGCAGAATGGAGATATTCATATTTATATTTGGACCTCGATATTTTATTGTCCGCGCATCGGAGTAAGTAATTTTTTCAAATGTATAGGGAAACTTTTCAAATATTTATTTTAGATTTGTGAAATCGAAGAAGTATTTATATGAAGTTAATTGACATATTAACGTGAATGATTGTTTTTTATCAAAATAGCTTGCGGAAATATCTTGTTTTCTTTATTTCTTACGATACTAATATTTAATCTATATTGAAATGAGGTCCCTTAGAGAAGTCTTGGGGACGGGAGATTTTAATGTAAAATATTTAATATCCTCTTTTATTTAAATCATTGCAAAAAATGTAGTGTTGATGAAAAATAGGATAT